>NW_027507788.1:218595027-218790027 GCF_037356315.1 Lithobates pipiens
AGCGGCTGCATTTGATGGGGCTCAGCGGCTGCACTTGATGGGGCTCAGCGGCTGCATTTGATGGGCGCAGTGGCTGCATTTGATGGGCGCAGCGGCTGAATTTGATGGGGCTCAGCGGCTGCATTTGATGGGCGCAGTGGCTGAATTTGATGGGCACAGTAGCTGAATTTGATGGGCGCAGTGGCTGAATTTGATGGGGCTCAGTGGCTGCATTTGATGGGGCTCAGCGGTTGAATTTGATGGGGCTCACCGGCTGAATTTGATGGGCGCAGCGGCTGAATTTGATGGGCGCAGCGGCTACATTTGATGGGCGCAGCGGCTACATTTGATGGGCGCAGCGGCTACATTTGATGGGTGCAGCGGCTGAATTTGATGGGCGCAGCGGCTGAATTTGATGGACGCAGGGGCTGCATTTGATGGCCGCAGCGGCTGCATTTGATGGGCCGCATCGGCTGCATTTGATGCGGTGCAGCGGCTGCATTTGATAGGGCTCAGCGGCTGCACTTGATGGGGCTCAGCGGCTGCACTTGATGGGCGCAGTGGCTGAATTTGATGGGCGCAGTAGCTGAATTTGATGGGCGCAGTAGCTGAATTTGATGGCCGCAGGGGCTGAATTTGATGGACACAGGGGCTGCATTTGATGGCCGCAGCGGCTGCATTTGATGGGCCGCAGCGGCTGCATTTGATGCGGTGCAGCGGCTGCATTTGATGGGGCTCAGCGGCTGCACTTGATGGGGCTCAGCGGCTGCACTTGATGGGGCTCAGCGGCTGCATTTGATGGGCGCAGTGGCTGAATTTGATGGGGCTCAGCGGCTGCATTTGATGGGCGCAGTGGCTGAATTTGATGGGCGCAGTGGCTGAATTTGATGGGCGCAGTGGCTGAATTTGATGGGCGCAGTGGCTGAATTTGATGGGCGCAGCGGCTGAATTTGATGGGCGCAGTGGCTGAATTTGATGGGCGCAGTGGCTGAATTTGATGGGCGCAGCGGCTGAATTTGATGGGCGCAGCGGCTGAATTTGATGGGCGCAGCGGCTGCATTTGATGGGGCACAGCGGCTGCATTTGATGGGGCACAGCGGCTGCATTTGATGGGGCACAGCGGCTGCATTTGATGGGGCACAGCGGCTGCATTTGATGGGGCTCAGCAGCTGAATTTGATGGGGCTCAGTGGCTGCATTTGATGGGGCTCAGTGGCTGCATTTGATGGGGCACAGCGGCTGCATTTGATGGGGCTCAGCAGCTGAATTTGATGGGGCTCAGTGGCTGAATTTGATGGGGCTCAGTGGCTGCATTTGATGGGGCTCAGCGGCTGAATTTGATGGGGCTCAGTGGCTGAATTTGATGGGCGCAGCGGCTACATTTGATGGGCGCAGCGGCTACATTTGATGGGCGCAGCGGCTACATTTGATGGGTGCAGCGGCTGAATTTGATGGGCGCAGCGGCTGAATTTTATGGACGCAGGGGCTGCATTTGATGGCCGCAGCGGCTGCATTTGATGGGCCGCAGCGGCTGCATTTGATGGGCCGCAGCGGCTGCATTTGATAGGGCTCAGCGGCTGCACTTGATGGGGCTCAGCGGCTGCATTTGATGGGCGCAGTGGCTGAATTTGATGGGCGCAGTAGCTGAATTTGATGGGCGCAGTAGCTGAATTTGATGGCCGCAGGGGCTGAATTTGATGGACGCAGGGGCTGCATTTGATGGCCGCAGCGGCTGCATTTGATGGGCCGCAGCGGCTGCATTTGATGCGGTGCAGCGGCTGCATTTGATGGGGCTCAGCGGCTGCACTTGATGGGGCTCAGCGGCTGCACTTGATGGGGCTCAGCGGCTGCATTTGATGGGCGCAGTGGCTGAATTTGATGGGGCTCAGCGGCTGCATTTGATGGGCGCAGTGGCTGAATTTGATGGGCGCAGTGGCTGAATTTGATGGGCGCAGTGGCTGAATTTGATGGGCGCAGTGGCTGAATTTGATGGGCGCAGCGGCTGAATTTGATGGGCGCAGCGGCTGAATTTGATGGGCGCAGCGGCTGAATTTGATGGACGCAGGGGCTGCATTTGATGGCCGCAGCGGCTGCATTTGATGGGCGCAGTGGCTGCATTTGATGGGGCTCAGCGGCTGCATTTGATGGGCGCAGTGGCTGAATTTGATGGGTGCAGTAGCTGAATTTGATGGGCGCAGTGGCTGAATTTGATGGGCGCAGTAGCTGAATTTGATGGGCGCAGCGGCTGCATTTGATGGGCGCAGTGGCTGCATTTGATGGGGCGCAGCTGCTACATTTGGCTGAATTTTTCCAGTTTGTTTGCACCCCTCCAAAATTTTTGAGGACCAGCCACCTCTGGTGTTCAGTGCCTCACCAGGCAATCTATAAAATAAGAGGAGGTGTGCAGAGTGCAGAGAACACCTGTTGCAGAGGTATGGGGTGTTGTGGGGGGGAGGGGGGACGGGACGCCTGTGAATGTGGATTTGTTGCTGTTTCCCACACCAGCACTCATCCCATTAGCATAGAAAACAATAGTCTGCGCAATGTCTTGTCTCAGCACGGCGCTCCATATCGATAATCGGTTGGGCGTGGCTCAGGTGACTGGAGATGAGAGTAGATGGGAGATAAGGTGGGAGAGGAGATGAGTACAGAGCTCTACATTCACACCCAGGAGAGCCCCGCATCCGTGTGTCCCACCCACCCCCCCCCTACAGAGGAGCATAATAAATAAAATAAAAAAAATCGCAATAAGTGATTATTGATAGGTTTGTGCAAAAGTTATATAGTCTAATAGGGGAAGGATTTATGGAATTTTTATTATATATTTTTTACTAGTAATGGCGGCGATCTGCGATTTTGTAGCAGGACGGTGACATTGCGGCGGACACAGCTGACACTTTTTTTGGGACCACTGAAATTTATACGGCGATCAGAGCAAAAAATTGCCACTGATTACTGTTTAAATGTCACTGGCAGGGAAGGGGGGTTAACACTAGGGGGCGATTAAGGGGTTACATTTTTTTCCCTCAGCGTGTTTTAACTGTGGGGGGGATGGGACTAACTAGAGGAGGAGACAGATCGCTGTTCTTTATTACTAGGAACAGACGATTTCTCCAGTGGCGGTGCATCCATAAAGGGCGCATGAGCGCCGCCCACTCTCTCCTGGCACCGCTCTATTACCATAGATAGATTCCTGCATTGCAAGAATCTATCTATGGTCGCCGCTGACACCCCCTATTCAGGTGTCCGCTCCCTTTTCGGGCGCAGGGCACTTGAATTACACTGGTGGGGGGAGTTTTTTGGAAGCACCTGATTAGAGCCACAGGCTCTAATAGGCGCTCAAAAAAGTGAACAGCGGGCCATGCTGGGCATTCGCTGTTCACTCAGCTGTGTGTTAGCAAAGCCAAGGAATTCACTTTGCTAACACTGAATCTGCCTCTCAGCCAATCAGGTTGCCAGGTCTGTTACCGGTCACCTGAAAAAGGTCACCTGAAATGTCAGGCACTGTGATTGGACGCCTGTGAGAGGACGGAAGAAGACATGGAGGACGTGCAGGAGACTGTCGCTGACCCGCTCCGAGACAGGTAAGTGCCGGGCAGCATCTGATGGGGCACAGTAGCAGCAATTGATGGGCACACTGGCAGCAATTTATGGGTACAGTAGCTGCGTTTGTTGGGCACAGTGTCAGCATCTGATGGGGCACAGTAGCAGCGATTGATGGGCACACTGGCAGCAATTTATGGGTACAGTAGCTGCGTTTCATGGGCACACTGGCAACAATTTATGTGTACAGTAGCTGCGTTTGTTGGGCACAGTATCAGCAATTGATGGGCACAGGGGCTGCATTTGATGAGCAGTGTCAGCAATTGATGGGCACAGGGGCTGCATTTGATGAGCAGTGTCAGCAATTGATGGGCACAGGGGCTGCATTTGATGAGCAGTGTCAGCAATTGATGGGCACAGGGGCTGCGTTTGATGTTTTTTTTTTTTTCAGTTTGCGCCCCCCCAAAAATGTTGAGCCCCGCCCGCTACTGGATCTCTGAATACTCCCCTGTCAGAACGGGGATTTGTGCGTTTAAATTGGCAGATCCCCATTCTGTCTCTCTCAGGAGTGATCGGGAGCGCCCCCTAGTGGTCTTAAAGCGGCCGACATACAGCTACGGAGATTTGCCCAGCGGAAGCCAATCTGCTACAGTATAACTGCGGCGTCTGGTCCTCTAGTGGTTAAAGTGGTTGTATACTCAATTTTTTAAATTTTTCCTACAGGAAAGCCTATAATAAGGCTTACCTGTAGCTAAAAAAAATATCTCCTAAACCTGTACGGTTTAGGAGATATTCCCCTCGGTATGCGCAGCGGCGCATGCGCACAAGGGGGATTCTCGGCCTGAAAATCCGGCAGTGGCCGGCCGGCCGGAATGAAATCTCCCGCGCGCATGCGCGGGAGTGACGATATCGCGGCTCTGGCCACTCACAGCGCCGGAGCCGCGATACCCGGAAGAAACGCCGAGGGAATATGTCGGCTCCCTCGGCGTGGATCGGGCCAGATGTCGGGGCCTCGTTCTAAGGTAAGTATTTCATAATGAGCTAGTATGCGGTGCATACTAGCTCATTATGCCTTTTGCTTTGCAGGTTTAAAAAAAAAAAAAATAAAAAAAAAAATTGTGGGTTTACTACCGCTTTAAAGACCTCCAGGCACAAAAACTCATTTAAATATATTCCTCAATAGCCACAAAGGATATGAATCCACTCTGTGTGCATCAAATGCCTTTGCAAACTCAGATTTTACTTTGTAAAAGCAGCAGTGACATCACAGTACCTGCGCAGAGCTGGGGAAGCCATCCACCCATCACAAGTTCCCTGCGGAACACGACAGTAGTGGGCGGAGATGAGACTAGGTAGCCTGCAGAAGGAGAGATAGCAAATCTGTGGGAGGAGCCAGGCAGGCTCCACCCACTACAGGCTGCCTGCAATAAAACTACAGGGGGGGTGTGGTTAAAAATAAAAATTTTAATCTCTTAATTTTCCAAAAACTCGCCATGCCTCTTACTAAATACCTCGGACTCTATTTTCCAAAAAGGGGTAATGGGGGGGGGGGGTATTTGTACTGTCCTGGAATTTTAGGGCCTCAAGAAATAAAATTTAGGCCGTCAGTATATCGCGACCAGGCCATTTTTTGCGATACGGGACTGCGGTATATTTACTGACAATTGCGCAGTCGTGTGACGCTGTACACAAATAAAATGTATGTCCTTTTTTTCCCCACAAATAGAGCTTTCTTTTGATGGTATTTGATCAGCTGTGCAGTTTTTATTTTTTGTGCTATAAACAGAAAAAAAAAAAAAGAGCGACAATTTTGAAAAAAAAAAAAAAAAAAAACATTTTTTTTTACTTTCTGCTATAAAATATCCAATGTAGGAAATCAAATTTGTTCATCAATTTAGGGCCTATATGTATTATGCTACATGTTTTTGTAAAAAAAAAAAAAAAATAATTCCAATAAGCGCATATTGATTGGTTCGGGTCTACAAACTATAGGATATTTTTATTTATTTATTTTAAATTTTTATTTATTTACTTATAGCGGCCCTGTGATATTGCGGTGAATAGTCTGACACTGACACTTTTGACACTTTCTGGGGACCAGTGACACTGACACAGTGATCAGTGCTAAAAATATGCACTGTCACTGTACTGCTGACACTGGCTGGGAAGGGGGGGTTAAACATCAGGGGCAATTAAAGGGTTAAATATGCTTCTAGGGAGTGCTTGTGTGCCGCTTTCACTAAGGGATGTGCTTTGCAGGGAAAAAAATTCATTACTTTCCCGCTAACAGGACGGAGCTCTGCTTTGTTTACATAGGCAGAGGTCTGTCTCCTCGGCGATCAGCGGGTGCCGGCGGACATCCATTGGCTGACACCTGCTGATCGGCAGTGTTCATTTCGTCTACTAAAATATTTTCGTTGGCTAAATTAATACCCTTTTTAGTCTAGTAAAATACGACTAAAACCATTCAGATGCCTAAAGTGTGACTAAAACTAATATGGCATTTTAGTCAAAAGACTATACCTAAAACTAAATTGAAATGATATCACAATGGCCAAATCTGTCTGTAGTGTTCAAACCTTCATACCAGGTTTTTTTCCTTCAGGAGTATCTCATATTTGGCAGTTCTAAAGAAAAAAAATGCATTCAAATGTAACTAAACCCATTAGATTTTAGTAGAATAAAATGTACTGGAGATTTTAGGTGACTAAAACTAAAATGGCATTTTGGTAAAAAAAAAAAAAAAAGACTATACCTAAAGCTAAAACGAAATTTGACGTGAAAATGAACACTGCCGATTGGCTTATGTTGTGACTAATCACAGCTGAAGTGGCGTGACGGCGCCCCCTACCTGAAAGTGCAGAATGACGCGTGTGTGTATAATATATATATAAATATACACACACATACATACACACAGTATCTCACAAAAGTAAGTACACCCCTCACATTTCTGTAAATCTTTTCTTCTATCTTTCCATGTGACAACACTGAAGAAATGACACTTGTCTACAATGTAAAGTAGTGAGTGTACAGCTTGTATAACAGTGTAAATTTCCTGTCCCCTCAAAATAACTCAACACACAGCCATTAATGTCTAAACCGCTGGCAACAATAGTTAGTACACCCCTAAGTGAAAATGTCCAAATTGGGTCCAAAGTGTCAATATTTTGTGTGGCCGCCATTATTTACCAGCACTGCCTTCACCCTCTTGGGCATTGAGGTCAGCAGAGCTTCACATGTTGTCACCGGACTCCTCTTCCCCTCCTCCGTGATGACATCACGGAGCTGGTGGATGTTGGAGACTTTGCGCTCCTCCACCTTCTGTATGAGGATGTCCCACAGATGATCAATAGGGTTTAGGTCTGGAGACATGCTTGGCCAGTTCATCACCTTTACCCTCAGCTTCTTTAGTAAGGCAGTGGTCATCTTGGAGGTGTGTTTGGGGTGGTTATCATGTTGGAATACTGCCCTGCAGCCCAGTCTCTGAAGGGAGGGGATCATGCTCTGCTTCAGTATGTCACAGTACATGTTGGCATTCATGGTTCCCTCAATGATCTGTAGCCCCCCAGTGCCGGCAGCACTCATGCAGCCCCAGACCATGACACTCCCACCACCATGCCTGACTGTAGACAAGACACACTTGTCTTTGTCCTCCTCACCTGGTTGCCCCCACACACGCTTGTCACCATCTGACACCAAATACGTTTATCTTGGTCTCATCAGACCACAGGACATGGTTCCAGTAATCCATCTCCTTCGTCTGCTTGTCTTCAGCAAACTGTTTGCGGGCTTTCTTGTGCATCATCTTTAGAAGAGGCTTCCTTCTGGGATGACAGCCATGCAGACCAATTTGATGCAGTGTGCGGCGTATGGTCTGAGCACTGACAGGCTGACCCCCCACCCCTACAACCTCTGCAGCAATGCTGGCAGCACATATATATCTATTTCCCAAAGACAACCTCTGGATATGATGCTGAGCACGTGACCTCAACTTCTTTGGTGGACCATGGCGAGGCCTTTTCTGAGGGGAACCTGTCCTGTTATACCGCTGTATGGTCTTGGCCACCGTGCTGCAGATCAGTTTCAGGGTCTTGGCACACTTCTTATAGCCTAGGCCATCTTTATGTAGAGCAACAATTCTTTTTTTTTTTTAGATCCTCAGAGAGTTCTTTGCCATGAGGTGCCATGTTGAACTTCCAGTGACCAGTATGAGAGAGTGAGAGCGATAACACCAAATTTAACACACCTGCTCCCCATTCACACCTGAGACCTTGTAACACTAATGAGTCACATGACACCGGGGAGGGAAAATGGCTAATTGGGCCCAATTCTGCATTTCCAGGTAGGGGGCGCCATCACGCCACTTCTGCTGCGATTAGTCACAACAGAAGCCAATCGGCCGCCCTGTAGCAGTAAATCTGCTATAGAGCGGTCAGCAAGTGGTTATTTATATTGTGATATATTTATTTAATTTTTTTTATTTACTAGTAATGGTGGTGATCAACGACTTTTAGCAAGATTGTGATATTGTGGCGGAAGATCGGACACTAACTGCCACTTTTTGAGGAACCAATGACACTAATACAGTGATCAGTGCTAAAAATATGCACTTTCATGGTACTGACACTGGCTGGGAAGGGGGTTAACATCAGGGGCAAGCAAAGGGTTAACTGTGTGCCTAGCCAGTGTTTGTGTACTGGGGGAGGTGATTTTACTAGGGAAACACAGGATCCATGCCTTACCTACTGACAGAACGGCCATCTGCCTTGTTCACATCAAGTCCATGGTACTTGCCCATCGGCTCCCGCTGTAAATAATCACACCAGGAAGGGCAGGATCACTATATATTTATATATTAATCTATTAGACATACACATATGACCCTGCACACAGCAGCCATCCTGTAGCAGTAAAACTGTTATAGGGCGGTTGGCAAGTGGTTAATAAAGTATTTCCCTATATACTACATTTAGTTGGTGCCCTCTGCCGTTTCCTTTATCTCAACCTCTAAGGCAATGTACATGCAATCTCACCCCTCACTCTCTCACCCCCTCTCTCTGTCTTTCTGCTCTCAACAACCTCCCTCCCACCTCCTCTCTCTCTCTCCATCCACCACCCTCTCTCTCAGCCCCCCATTTCTGTCAGTCGCCCCCTCCCCTTTCTCTCTCTGCCTTACTTCTCTCTCTCGGCTGCGCTGATGGGGACTGAACAGGCTGCGCTGATGGGGACTGAACAGGCTGCGCTGATGGGGACTGAACAGGCTGCGCTGATGGCAACTGAACAGGCTGCGCTGATGGGGGCTGAACAGGCTGCGCTGATGGGGGCTGAACAGGCTGCGCTGATGGGGGCTGAACAGGCTGCGCTGATGGCAACTGAACAGGCTGCGCTGATGGGGGCTGAACAGGCTGCGCTGATGGGGGCTGAACAGGCTGCGCTGATGGGGGCTGAACAGGCTGCGCTGATGGGGGCTGAACAGGCTGCGCTGATGGGGACTGAACAGGCTGCGCTGATGGGGACTGAACAGGCTGCGCTGATGGGGGCTGAACAGGCTGCGCTGATGGGGGCTGAACAGGCTGCGCTGATGGGGGCTGAACAGGCTGCGCTGATGGGGACTGAACAAGCTGCGCTGATGGGGACTGAACAGGCTGCGCTGATGGGGGCTGAACAGGCTGCGCTGATGGGGGCTGAACAGGCTGCGCTGATGGGGGCTGAACAGGCTGCGCTGATGGGGGCTGAACAGGCTGCGCTGATGGGGACTGAACAGGCTGCGCTGATGGGGACTGAACAGGCTGCGCTGATGGGGGCTGAACAGGCTGCGCTGATGGGGGCTGAACAGGCTGCGCTGATGGGGGCTGAACAGGCTGCGCTGATGGGGGCTGAACAGGCTGCGCTGATGGGGGCTGAACAGGCTGCGCTGATGGGGACTGAACAAGCTGCGCTGATGGGGGCTGAACAAGCTGCGCTGATGGCGACTGAACAGGCTGCGCTGATGGGGGCTGAACAGGCTGCGCTGATGGGGGCTGAACAGGCTGCGCTGATGGGGACTGAACAAGCTGCGCTGATGGTGGCTGAACAGGCTGCGCTGATGGGGACTGAACAGGCTGCGCTGATGGGGACTGAACAGGCTGCGCTGATGGGGACTGAACAGGCTGCGCTGATGGGGGCTGAACAGGCTGCGCTGATGGGGACTGAACAAGCTGCGCTGATGGGGGCTGAACAAGCTGCGCTGATGGGGGCTGAACAAGCTGCGCTGATGGGGGCTGAACAGGCTGCGCTGATGGGGGCTGAACAAGCTGCGCTGATGGGGGCTGAACAGGCTGCGCTGATGGGGGCTGAACAAGCTGCGCTGATGGGGGCTGAACAGGCTGCGCTGATGGGGGCTGAACAGGCTGCGCTGATGGGGACTGAACAGGCTGCGCTGATGGGGACTGAACAGGCTGCGCTGATGGGGACTGAACAGGCTGCGCTGATGGGGACTGAACAAGCTGCGCTGATGGTGGCTGAACAGGCTGCGCTGATGGGGACTGAACAGGCTGCGCTGATGGGGACTGAACAGGCTGCGCTGATGGGGACTGAACAGGCTGCGCTGATGGGGGCTGAACAGGCTGCGCTGATGGGGACTGAACAAGCTGCGCTGATGGGGGCTGAACAAGCTGCGCTGATGGGGGCTGAACAAGCTGCGCTGATGGGGGCTGAACAGGCTGCGCTGATGGGGGCTGAACAAGCTGCGCTGATGGGGGCTGAACAGGCTGCGCTGATGGGGGCTGAACAAGCTGCGCTGATGGGGGCTGAACAGGCTGCGCTGATGGGGGCTGAACAGGCTGCGCTGATGGGGACTGAACAGGCTGCGCTGATGGGGACTGAACAGGCTGCGCTGATGGGGACTGAACAGGCTGCGCTGATGGGGACTGAACAGGCTGCGCTGATGGGGGCTGAACAGGCTGCGCTGATGGGGGCTGAACAAGCTGCGCTGATGGGGGCTGAACAGGCTGCGCTGATGGGGGCTGAACAAGCTGCGCTGATGGGGGCTGAACAGGCTGCGCTGATGGGGGCTGAACAAGCTGCGCTGATGGGGGCTGAACAGGCTGCGCTGATGGGGACTGAACAGGCTGCGCTGATGGGGACTGAACAGGCTGCGCTGATGGGGACTGAACAGGCTGCGCTGATGGGGACTGAACAGGCTGCGCTGATGGGGACTGAACAGGCTGCGCTGATGGGGGCTGGTGAGTATAATACACTGTTCAACTGCACTTTAAAATGCACAGAATGAGAAGAAAAAGGAAAAAGAAGAAGAAGAAGAAAGAAGAAGTCTATATATCATACAATAATAAAAATAGTGTAGCGCTTCAATGATAAGTGTAATCAATACAAATTCTGTAAAGATAATAATGAAACAGAAATCACACAGAATGCTCAGAAATCAAAGTCCAACATGAAACAATCATTCAACTGTGTTGGTGGCGTAGGAGTGACCAAACCGTCACATGGAAGGAAAATGATGTACTGGACGAAAGTGTTCATGCAGGTAAGCTTGATTGTGAACATCAAAATAAAAAGTGGGTAAATACTTCTTACCGGAACGGTTGGACTCACACAGTCATATGACGGTTGAGTCTAGAAGGCTTGGGGTCACACTCTGGGACCAAAGACTATAAGGAGAGAGGTCAGTTGGGCTGGTGGAGGAGCTCCAGACGGTTGTAGGCTCAAAGGTGGATCCTTTCAGATGAAACATCAAAGGTCAAGATGATCAAGCCCAGACGCAGCCAATAGTACCAATAATCCTGCCTCCCCCGAATGGGGAGGGGGGTGTTTGTAAAATATTACACCAAAGAAATGGAGAGGAGAAAAAAGAGAAAAAGGCTCCACATGGTGCGGGTCAAACAATGTAAAAAAGTTGATTTATTAAAGTCAAAAAGGTAATAAATGACTTAGTGATCACATAAAAAATAAAATGAACTAAAAGCAATGTGGGGTGCCAACAGCTTGCCCGACGCGTTTCGACATATGTGTCTTCAACTGGGGCATGTTGGAACCCACCACATTGCTAACAAATATATAGAGAATGAGGAAGAGGTCACGCCTAACAAGAGGCGGGACATCCAATCTCAGACAGTCTCTTAAAGCTACAGTGTACAATTTGATTAAAACAAAGTCTATCAATTCAGACACTATAAACAAATATAAATAACATCCAAAAATGTCATTCATGCAGACTGTTAGATAGATATTAATGGCAATAAAATCTAAAAAAGATGAGAAAGTACATAAACAGTGAGTAGCCATACTTACTCCTGAATAACACTAAATAAACTACATTGTTCACAGCCTAATCAGATGTATAGATACAGCATGATTCAACTCATTTGTAAAACATATGTAGAGAACACATCAAGTGCTAATATATAAAAATCAGACATGCATTGTTCATTTTACATGAATTATATTAGCCCTTCGCCAAAAACTATCAGTACACATTTAAGTTGTTCACAGCCTCATCAGACTTGTGAGTAGCAATCCCAATATACACACAAAACACCTACGAAGATCTCATCAAATTCAAACACATATTATCAGACATGCACTATCAATAATACATAGACTGCACTATACTGTCACAAGGGCGGACTCATTTGTTTATATTATAACAAAAATAAAGCTGTAACATTCTCAGTGATACTGTTTAATAGAGATCTGTCACAATATGATTTGGGTGTCTCTTACTTGTTATGCCAACAATGCCTGGCCTGGAGATGTGCATGAGTGCTCATGGTGATACTTCATATATGATGATCAGTTTAATGAAGTTCAGATCGAATAAACTGAAATATCATGGCATGTAATGACACAGAAACAGCTAAACTAAACACTCAATGTGTGTGTCATGTGACTAAGTATGGGAGTGGTTAGAAAAGACTCAAGTCTAAGAGGTAGAGGCGTGTATATTTAAATGTCATTCAACAAAACTATGAGAAGGAGGTGTCCTGCAAAACATAGCGCCAATATACTCGTTGTTATGCGTTCCACTTTGCGGGCCGTATCAAGCATCGTAAACGCTTATAGGTACACAGCGACGAGATGGGGCGTGTGTATGAAAACGTCACAAGTTGGACGTTCATACAACAAACCAAAAATAAGAAAGGGGCGTGTAAGCGTCACCCTGCGTATGTCTGCACGGCGGTGTAGGGAAGAGGGAGGTATTTAGATCTGGCGCCAAATTGCACGTGGAAAACGTCACACGCCGATGGGCGTGGATGATAGCAACAGGGCCAATCCGAAAGTCTAACACTCCGCACATGCGCAATGACTAATGACGTAATTACGTCATGTCTTGCGCAGTAATGGATCAATGGTAGATGTCACTAGACAATCGCAGGGAATACAGAAGACGTGTCATTGTCACGTCACGTCCAATAATACAGCCCGGCGTAACCATGGTAACCACAGACGCATCATCGCATCTGAGGGTATCGCAAGTGAAAAATGCAGATAGAGAAACAAAAGAAAAAAACAAAATATCGCTACATCATCAGAATGTGCATCTTACCCTGGGCATTCTTACCAAAAATAGCCAAAGGTTATGTAGAATAAAGAAAATAGAAAATAATCACATAGGTCAGATGTAATGCTTGCAATTTGCACGCATATTAGCCTAAACAGTATATATGTATTTTGAGGTACCTGAAACCACAAAAATAGCATTGATATATGATAAATACGACATATTTTCAACTCGTGTCCAAAGTAGGGCTAAACTAAAAAAATGAGAATGAGAGAGGGAATCCATCCCAGACTCAACATGATCTGAAAAAAATGCATAATGAATGCATATATCCAGAGTGTAAAAAGAATGTGAGAGGAAACCTATCACACATGGTCTAGAAAAAAGCATAATAAATGCATATATCCCGAATGTGAGAGGAAGTCCGTCCCAGACTCCACATAGTCTGGAAAAATGCACAATAAATGCATATATCCAGATTCTAGTAGTAGTCTGGGAGGGAAATATGTGAAAGTGAAAAATGTGAAGAAAACGCATAATATATACGGTGCATAGGGCGATGTGTCACCAAGAGCACAGATTAAGGGGTAAAATGAAAAAATGAAGGGTAGAGTGCCCCGTAGATAGATAATAAGTATATTGGTATATAAAGCCAAGAAAAAGAATCTAAGAAAAAAATAAATAATGAAAATAAAATACCAGTGATTCTTAATGAGATAGATTAAGCCTGATTAATAAAGCTGTTGATGTCCCAATCTGTGTTCATGCCGAAAGGGGTGTAGCACCTCAACTCATAAATCCAAAATGTTTCAAGACGCGAGACCCCCCTCAAGCATGAATCTCCTCTCCAGTTTGGGACAAATTTGTCAATAATTTGAAATCGAGTGCCCGTAGGGTCTCTATTGTGTTTTTCAAGATAGTGTCTCGGAACAGGGTGTTTATCGCACCCTTTTTTGATTTTACTAAGATGTTCGTTGACTCTAATGGAGAAGTTACGAATAGTGCGGCCAACATATTGTTGGTTGCAAGGACAGGTAATCAAGTAAACAATATACCTCGTGACGCAAGTGGTGAAGTGTTTCATAAGGTATCTGCGTGCAGTAGATGAAGAAGTAAAGGAATCACTTTTCCCCTTACCCAACTTATTGTGTAGGCAGACATTGCATTTTCTGCAGGGAAAGTAACCCTTACTCTGGGGGAAGAACTGTATCGTTTTCGGGATATCTATTACATTGGGAGCGATATCATTTTGTATGGATCGAGCTCCCCTGTAAATGGTTCCAGCTTTATCTGGAATAGTCCCGCCCAAAACTTTGTCACTTTGTAGTACCTTCCAATGCCTATTAATAATTCTCTTTATGTCATTGTGTTGGGTGGAAAAAGTTGTGAAGAACGACCATTTATATTTATCACTGGTTACTGTTTTGACTTTTTTTTGTATAAGAGAGGCCCTATCAATATGTAAAGCTGCTTGGATCTCAGCATCAAGAGTATGTGGGTCATATCCTTTGTCCTGAAACCTCTTACGTATGGTGTAAGATTGAGAAATATAGTCACTAACATTCGTGCAGTTGCGCCTGAGCCTGAGGAACTGACTGCGTGGGATGGAATTGAGCCATTGGCGATGATGGCAGCTGTCAACGGGGATATACCCATTCCGATCCGTTGGTTTGAAGAAAGTCTTCAGGACCAGGCGTTTCTGCACTACTGTAATCTCTAAGTCAAGAAAATGGATGTTAGTTGCACTGGCCTCAAAGGTCAGCTGAATGCCTCGGTCATTGGCATTAAGGGTTGCCATGAAGGAGTCAAGAGAGGGCCGGCTGCCCCTCCATAGGAGGAGGATGTCGTCTATATACCTAGCCCACAGCACCAATTCTGGCCTGTTAAGGGCATAGACGACATCCTCCTCCCATTGGGCCATAAACAAGTTGGCCAAGCTGGGTGCGTATTTGGCCCCCATGGCAACCCCTCTATTCTGGGTATAAAAGGTGCCCTGAAACCAGAAATAGTTATGAGACATAGCAAACTCTAATAACTGCATAAGAAAATTCCTGTGTATCACCGGAAGTGTGGAATCCCTGGAGAGAAATAGTTCAACAGCTCTCAGGCCTAAATCCTGTGGGATACAAGTATATAGTGCAGAGACGTCTGCTGTAACAAGAATAAGATCTTCATGGTACTCAATATTTTCAAGTAATCGAATTGTATCACCTGTATCCTGTAAGTAGGAAGGTATATTCCTTACTAAGGGCTGTAAATAGGAATCTATGTATTTCCCTATTCGGGAAGTGATAGAATTTATACCGCTCACAATAGGGCGACCCGGTGGATTTACAGAATCCTTATGTATCTTGGGGAGTTGGTATATGGTCGGAATACGTGGAGCCAGTGGGATCATGAATTCTCTTTCTTTCTTATTTAGAATACTCAGAGAAAGGCCTTCGTCTACGATCTGCATGAGTATTTTTTTGTATTTGAGTGTAGGGTCCCCTGGTAGGGGGCTATAAGTGGTAACATCACTCAATAATCTATTCATTTCCCCTATGTAGTGAGATTTGTCTAGAACCACTATACCCCCCCCTTTATCTGCAGGGCGAATGATGAGATTTTTCCTTTCACATAGAGATTTAAGGCCCTGTGCTATAGACGGGTCTTGATGTGTCCTTTTTATGGGTAACTTATCTAAATCGTTTAAAACGAGATTTTTGAAAACATTAATAGATGGAGGTAAGATGCCTGGATTGAACAAAGATGGATTGCTCAAACCAGAGTGTCTAACTGATGTAGAGTGAGAAACTGTGTTGGTGTATGACTTATAATGATGAACCTCCGTTTAGACCCCCATATAACCGTAATCATCCATCAGGGCCTCCCTATTATCAGGATTTTCACAGGGATACCCCTATACGTGGAGGAATCCAAAAACCAAACGAGGCACCAGAGGGGGGAGGCGCATCCAGCACAAAAAGAAAAAGGACACAGTAGGTGCGGGCATTTTTAATTTAAGCACAGCTACATTAACAGCAAGTGAAAAATCTATTCTAGATAAGGGTCTTAAATTTGTCCCACCTAGAAAACTTAATAAATTTAACACATTTATTGATGTGCATAAGTTTATTTGCAAATTACATATTCAGAGACATTTTTTGTCACTTCCAAGCGTAACCAACACAGTTTCTCACTCTACATCAGTTAGACACTCTGGTTTGAGCAATCCATCTTTGTTCAATCCAGGCATCTTACCTCCATCTATTAATGTTTTCAAAAATCTCGTTTTAAACGATTTAGATAAGTTACCCATAAAAAGGACACATCAAGACCCGTCTATAGCACAGGGCCTTAAATCTCTATGTGAAAGGAAAAATCTCATCATTCGCCCTGCAGATAAAGGGGGGGTATAGTGGTTCTAGACAAATCTCACTACATAGGGGAAATGAATAGATTATTGAGTGATGTTACCACTTATAGCCCCCTACCAGGGGACCCTACACTCAAATACAAAAAAATACTCATGCAGATCGTAGACGAAGGCCTTTCTCTGAGTATTCTAAATAAGAAAGAAAGAGAATTCATGATCCCACTGGCTCCACGTATTCCGACCATATACCAACTCCCCAAGATACATAAGGATTCTGTAAATCCACCGGGTCGCCCTATTGTGAGCGGTATAAATTCTATCACTTCCCGAATAGGGAAATACATAGATTCCTATTTACAGCCCTTAGTAAGGAATATACCTTCCTACTTACAGGATACAGGTGATACAATTCGATTACTTGAAAATATTGAGTACCATGAAGATCTTATTCTTGTTACAGCAGACGTCTCTGCACTATATACTTGTATCCCACAGGATTTAGGCCTGAGAGCTGTTGAACTATTTCTCTCCAGGGATTCCACACTTCCGGTGATACACAGGAATTTTCTTATGCAGTTATTAGAGTTTGCTATGTCTCATAACTATTTCTGGTTTCAGGGCACCTTTTATACCCAGAATAGAGGGGTTGCCATGGGGGCCAAATACGCACCCAGCTTGGCCAACTTGTTTATGGCCCAATGGGAGGAGGATGTCGTCTATGCCCTTAACAGGCCAGAATTGGTGCTGTGGGCTAGGTATATAGACGACATCCTCCTCCTATGGAGGGGCAGCCGGCCCTCTCTTGACTCCTTCATGGCAACCCTTAATGCCAATGACCGAGGCATTCAGCTGACCTTTGAGGCCAGTGCAACTAACATCCATTTTCTTGACTTAGAGATTACAGTAGTGCAGAAACGCCTGGTCCTGAAGACTTTCTTCAAACCAACGGATCGGAATGGGTATATCCCCGTTGACAGCTGCCATCATCGCCAATGGCTCAATTCCATCCCACGCAGTCAGTTCCTCAGGCTCAGGCGCAACTGCACGAATGTTAGTGACTATATTTCTCAATCTTACACCATACGTAAGAGGTTTCAGGACAAAGGATATGACCCACATACTCTTGATGCTGAGATCCAAGCAGCTTTACATATTGATAGGGCCTCTCTTATACAAAAAAAAGTCAAAACAGTAACCAGTGATAAATATAAATGGTCGTTCTTCACAACTTTTTCCACCCAACACAATGACATAAAGAGAATTATTAATAGGCATTGGAAGGTACTACAAAGTGACAAAGTTTTGGGCGGGACTATTCCAGATAAAGCTGGAACCATTTACAGGGGAGCTCGATCCATACAAAATGATATCGCTCCCAATGTAATAGATATCCCGAAAACGATACAGTTCTTCCCCCAGAGTAAGGGTTACTTTCCCTGCAGAAAATGCAATGTCTGCCTACACAATAAGTTGGGTAAGGGGAAAAGTGATTCCTTTACTTCTTCATCTACTGCACGCAGATACCTTATGAAACACTTCACCACTTGCGTCACGAGGTATATTGTTTACTTGATTACCTGTCCTTGCAACCAACAATATGTTGGCCGCACTATTCGTAACTTCTCCATTAGAGTCAACGAACATCTTAGTAAAATCAAAAAAGGGTGCGATAAACACCCTGTTCCGAGACACTATCTTGAAAAACACAATAGAGACCCTACGGGCACTCGATTTCAAATTATTGACAAATTTGTCCCAAACTGGAGAGGAGATTCATGCTTGAGGGGGGTCTCGCGTCTTGAAACATTTTGGATTTATGAGTTGAGGTGCTACACCCCTTTCGGCATGAACACAGATTGGGACATCAACAGCTTTATTAATCAGGCTTAATCTATCTCATTAAGAATCACTGGTATTTTATTTTCATTATTTATTTTTTTCTTAGATTCTTTTTCTTGGCTTTATATACCAATATACTTATTATCTATCTACGGGGCACTCTACCCTTCATTTTTTCATTTTACCCCTTAATCTGTGCTCTTGGTGACACATCGCCCTATGCACCGTATATATTATGCGTTTTCTTCACATTTTTCACTTTCACATATTTCCCTCCCAGACTACTACTAGAATCTGGATATATGCATTTATTGTGCATTTTTCCAGACTATGTGGAGTCTGGGACGGACTTCCTCTCACATTCGGGATATATGCATTTATTATGCTTTTTTCTAGACCATGTGTGATAGGTTTCCTCTCACATTCTTTTTACACTCTGGATATATGCATTCATTATGCATTTTTTTCAGATCATGTTGAGTCTGGGATGGATTCCCTCTCTCATTCTCATTTTTTTAGTTTAGCCCTACTTTGGACACGAGTTGAAAATATGTCGTATTTATCATATATCAATGCTATTTTTGTGGTTTCAGGTACCTCAAAATACATATATACTGTTTAGGCTAATATGCGTGCAAATTGCAAGCATTACATCTGACCTATGTGATTATTTTCTATTTTCTTTATTCTACATAACCTTTGGCTATTTTTGGTAAGAATGCCCAGGGTAAGATGCACATTCTGATGATGTAGCGATATTTTGTTTTTTTCTTTTGTTTCTCTATCTGCATTTTTCACTTGCGATACCCTCAGATGCGATGATGCGTCTGTGGTTACCATGGTTACGCCGGGCTGTATTATTGGACGTGACGTGACAATGACACGTCTTCTGTATTCCCTGCGATTGTCTAGTGACATCTACCATTGATCCATTACTGCGCAAGACATGACGTAATTACGTCATTAGTCATTGCGCATGTGCGGAGTGTTAGACTTTCGGATTGGCCCTGTTGCTATCATCCACGCCCATCGGCGTGTGACGTTTTCCACGTGCAATTTGGCGCCAGATCTAAATACCTCCCTCTTCCCTACACCGCCGTGCAGACATACGCAGGGTGACGCTTACACGCCCCTTTCTTATTTTTGGTTTGTTGTATGAACGTCCAACTTGTGACGTTTTCATACACACGCCCCATCTCGTCGCTGTGTACCTATAAGCGTTTACGATGCTTGATACGGCCCGCAAAGTGGAACGCATAACAACGAGTATATTGGCGCTATGTTTTGCAGGACACCTCCTTCTCATAGTTTTGTTGAATGACATTTAAATATACACGCCTCTACCTCTTAGACTTGAGTCTTTTCTAACCACTCCCATACTTAGTCACATGACACACACATTGAGTGTTTAGTTTAGCTGTTTCTGTGTCATTACATGCCATGATATTTCAGTTTATTCGATCTGAACTTCATTAAACTGATCATCATATATGAAGTATCACCATGAGCACTCATGCACATCTCCAGGCCAGGCATTGTTGGCATAACAAGTAAGAGACACCCAAATCATATTGTGACAGATCTCTATTAAACAGTATCACTGAGAATGTTACAGCTTTATTTTTGTTATAATATAAACAAATGAGTCCGCCCTTGTGACAGTATAGTGCAGTCTATGTATTATTGATAGTGCATGTCTGATAATATGTGTTTGAATTTGATGAGATCTTCGTAGGTGTTTTGTGTGTATATTGGGATTGCTACTCACAAGTCTGATGAGGCTGTGAACAACTTAAATGTGTACTGATAGTTTTTGGCGAAGGGCTAATATAATTCATGTAAAATGAACAATGCATGTCTGATTTTTATATATTAGCACTTGATGTGTTCTCTACATATGTTTTACAAATGAGTTGAATCATGCTGTATCTATACATCTGATTAGGCTGTGAACAATGTAGTTTATTTAGTGTTATTCAGGAGTAAGTATGGCTACTCACTGTTTATGTACTTTCTCATCTTTTTTAGATTTTATTGCCATTAATATCTATCTAACAGTCTGCATGAATGACATTTTTGGATGTTATTTATATTTGTTTATAGTGTCTGAATTGATAGACTTTGTTTTAATCAAATTGTACACTGTAGCTTTAAGAGACTGTCTGAGATTGGATGTCCCGCCTCTTGTTAGGCGTGACCTCTTCCTCATTCTCTATATATTTGTTAGCAATGTGGTGGGTTCCAACATGCCCCAGTTGAAGACACATATGTCGAAACGCGTCGGGCAAGCTGTTGGCACCCCACATTGCTTTTAGTTCATTTTATTTTTTATGTGATCACTAAGTCATTTATTACCTTTTTGACTTTAATAAATCAACTTTTTTACATTGTTTGACCCGCACCATGTGGAGCCTTTTTCTCTTTTTTCTCCTCTCCATTTCTTTGGTGTAATATTTTACAAACACCCCCCTCCCCATTCGGGGGAGGCAGGATTATTGGTACTATTGGCTGCGTCTGGGCTTGATCATCTTGACCTTTGATGTTTCATCTGAAAGGATCCACCTTTGAGCCTACAACCGTCTGGAGCTCCTCCACCAGCCCAACTGACCTCTCTCCTTATAGTCTTTGGTCCCAGAGTGTGACCCCAAGCCTTCTAGACTCAACCGTCATATGACTGTGTGAGTCCAACCGTTCCGGTAAGAAGTATTTACCCACTTTTTATTTTGATGTTCACAATCAAGCTTACCTGCATGAACACTTTCGTCCAGTACATCATTTTCCTTCCATGTGACGGTTTGGTCACTCCTACGCCACCAACACAGTTGAATGATTGTTTCATGTTGGACTTTGATTTCTGAGCATTCTGTGTGATTTCTGTTTCATTATTATCTTTACAGAATTTGTATTGATTACACTTATCATTGAAGCGCTACACTATTTTTATTATTTTATCTATTGAACTTTGTTTGTTTTTGGTGTTGGCTGCTGTTGTGGCCATTGTGGCCATTTTTTCACAAACTATAGCGCAGTGTTTTCCCTTTTTTATATATATCATACAATCATTCCTTAAAGCCACCCTGAAAAAAGAAAATACATAAAAAATTAGAAAAAAATCATTAAAAAATAAAATGAATTTTTTTTTTTTACTTACCAAAAATGCCTGTTGCTAGGCACATCATCCTAATCTGCCTCTTCCTCCTCCGCGGAGATCTTCTTTCTTCTCTCCTCTGTGCGGCTTCTTCTGGGTAATGGGTCGCGCTGTGTTCTGGGAACTGTGTGTCCCAGAACACAGCGCGTCCCATTCACAAAGCGCTGCGCAACTCGCGCATGCGCAGTAGGAAACGGGCAGTGAAGCTGCAAGGCTCCACTGCCTGTTTCCTTTAGATAGAATGGCGGCGCCGGGGACCCGAGAGCCGAGGGACGGGTCAGCCTCGGAGCGGCCGACATCGTGGGCGCACTGGAAAGGTAAGTCTGCTTATTAAAAGTCAGCAGCTACAGTGTTTGCAGCTGCTGACTTTTAATTTTTTTTTTTTTTTTCAAAACCGGCCCTCCTCTTTAAAACACATACACTGCATATATAATTTGAGGAAAAATATGCTTATAAAATAGTCTAATATTTGCCAATAAAAAAAAAAAATGTCCCCCGGATTTCATTTTAAAAATCTGGTCACTTTACTGTAATGCCGTGTAAAAAAACGTGGAAATACTGTACATGTATAATTGGTAGCCCTATTAGATACCATTTCTGGAGTTTTGCTGCATGATATATACATACATCTAAAATAATAAAATGCACATAGAATTCCCTATATATTTATGTTAGAGTTATTTCTTCTTTAATTCCAAGTAACTATGGCCCATAAAGCACACATTCCTGGCCTCACTGATGGATTGTCTTCAGCAGGTTTTCAGGAATATGGATCTTGCTACTGACCCGGCTATGACTGACACTCCACATTCCCACTGCATGTTATGTCTCCTATCGATCACGTCACCAACCCTGTCTTAAAACAAAAAGTACTAATGCGCTCCACCCAACTAATGGCCCTACTAAATACCTAATAATAGGAAGCTGCCAACATAAAAACAGTGATCTCTACACCAATAGAAATTTAAATAAGAAAATATGTGGCGCTACCAACACTAATCTAAAACTACAAACGATCAATAATAATAAATGAATAAAAATAAATATATCACTGAGTGAAAATAAATAAATAATGGTGCAAATACCACAAAAAAAGTGCAAGAAATATCATGTGCAATATACACAATCAGTGCAATCAATAAAAGTGCTGAATATAGTGCAAATAAATTGTATAAATGTAAAAATACAAAAAGTGCAAATGCAATGTATAAGTCCATATATCACACAATATAATAAAATATCTTGATGATCAATGCGGTGCCAACTCCAATGATTAATGGTGACCATAAACAAAGTCCATGTAGTGAAATAATAGTAGCAACTTCAAACGAGTGACAGTCCACCAATAATTCAGTGCTCAGCTTGTGCACCACCCGTTTCCCCCCCAGCCTCTCACCTCAAACATAGACCATCAATGGCCAATATAGCGCTGTACATACCGTATTTATCGGCGCACTTTTTTCCCCTTAAAATCAGGGGAAAATCGCGCGGGGTGTGTTATACGCCGATACTCCATGATTTCCGAACTTTTTTTGGGCTCTGGGCGGCTTTCAGCTGCCCAGAGCCCTTCTCGCGGCTTTTGCCCGCCTTCGGCCCTTCACGGCGGATTTCGGACTTTCTCGGCCGCTTTTTGGCCGCCTTGGCTCTTCTCTGCGGCTCTCGGACCTTCTGAGAGCGGGCGAAAGCCGCCGAGCTCCGAGAGCGGCCGAAAGCCGCCGAGAAGGTCCGAGAGAGGCCGAAAGCCGCTAAGAACTTCCGGGCGCCGCCGAGATACACAGGACATCTCAGCAGCGCCATTTTAAAAAAAATAAGCGGACAATGCAATGACAAGCCTGCAATGAGGACAGGCTGCAATGACAAGGCTGCAAATGACCCTGACAAGGCTGCAGATGACCCTGACAAGGCTGCAGATGGACACTGATAAGGCTGCATTGATGGGCATTTAAATGTAAGTTTTTTTTCCTTAAATTTCCCTCCTAGAAGTTTTTTTCCACAAAATTCCCTCCTAAACTTGGGGTGCGTGTTATAAGCGGCGCGTGTTCTACGCCGATAAATATGGTATGTTGATAACACTTCAAACACTTCTTTCTCTCCTCATGCGTCCAGCCCGTTTAGACAAATGATTCATTAGTCATGTGGGAGATGTGAAAAAGACAGAGAGGGGGCTCCTATGTGTAGTATGTAAAAATATATATTTATTAAATATATCCACACTTACATTTAAGTTGAAACAAACGCGGATCCGTATATACACAAACTTCCGGTCTCGGCAACCGACCGGAAGTGACAAATGTAACACCTGGCTCCTCCCTGACACGTTGCGTCACAACCTCGTGACTTTATCAAAGGGTAAGGGAGACAGGCAGGGCTGGACTTACCATTGGGCTTGACTGGGCTCAAGCCCATGGGCCTCGCCCAATAGGGGGCCCCGCGGGCCCCACAGAGATGCATACAGTGGTGTGAAAAAGTGTTTACCCCCTTCCTCATTTCCTGTTCCTTTGCATGTTTGTCACACTTAAGTGTTTCGGAACATCAAACCAATTTAAACAATAGTCAAGGACAACACAAGTAAACACAAAATGCAATTTGTAAATGAAGGTGTTTATTATTAAAGGTGAAAAAAAATCCAAACCATCATGGCCCTGTGTGAAAAAGTGATTGCCCCCTAAACCTAATAACTGGTTGGGCCACCCTTAGCAGCAACAACTGCAACCAAGCGTTTGCGATAACGTGCAATGAGGCTTTTACAGCGTCCTGGAGGAATTTTGGCCCACTCATCTTTGCAGAATTGTCCTAATTCAGTTACATTAGAGGGTTTTCGAGCATGAACGGCCTTTTTAAGGTCATACCACAACATCTCAATAGGATTCAGGTCAGGACTTTGGCTAGGCCACTCCAAAGTCTTCATTTTGTTTTTCTTCAGCCATTCGGTGGTGGACTTGCTGGTGTGTTTAGGATCATTGTCCTGCTGCAGAACCCAAGTTCATTTGAGCTTGAGTACACGAACAGATGGTCGGACATTCTCCTTCAGGATCTCTTGGTAGACAGCAGAATTCATAGTTCCTTTTATCACGGCAAGTCTTCCAGGTCCTGAAGCAGCAAAACAGCCCCAGACCATCACACTACCACCACCATATTTTACTGTTGGTATAATGTTCTTTTTATGAAATGCAGTGTTCCTTCTACGCCAGATATACTTGGACACACACCTTCCAAAGAGTTCCACTTTTGTCTCATCGGTCCACAGAATGTTGTCCCAAAAGTCTTGGGGATCATCAAGATGTGTTGTGGAGAAATTGAGACGAGCTTTGATGTTCTTTTTGCTCAGCAGTGGTTTTCTCCTTGGAACTCTGCCATGCAGGCCATTTTTGCCCAGTCTTTTCCTGATGGTGGAGGCATGAACGCTGACCTTAACTGAGGCAAGTGAGGCCTGCAGTTCCTTGGACGTTGTTGTGGGGTCTTTTGTGACCTCTTGGATGAGTCGTCGCTGCGCTCTTGGGGTAATTTTGGGCGGCCGGCCACTCCTGGGAAGGTTCACCACTGTTCCATGTCTTCGCCATTTGTGGATAATGGCTCTCACTGTGGTTTGCTGGATTCCCAAAGCTTTGGAAATGGCTTTATAACCCTTTCCAGACTGATAGATCTCAATTACTTTCTTTCTCAGTTGTTCCTGAATTTCTTTGGGTCTCGGCATGATGTGTAGCTTTTAAGGATCTTCTGGTGGACCTTACTGTGTCAAGCAGCTCCTATTTAAGTGATGCTTTGATTGTGAACATGTGTGGCAATAATCAGGCCTGGGTGTGGCTAGAGAAATTGAACTCAGGTGTGGACAACCACAGTTATAGTATGTTTTAACAAGGGGGGCAATCACTTTTTCACACAGGGCCATGATGGTTTGGATTTTTTTTCACCTTTAATAATAAACACCTTCATTTACAAATTGCATTTTGTGTTTACTTGTGTTGTCCTTGACTATTGTTTAAATTGGTTTGATGTTCCGAAACACTTAAGTGTGACAAACATGCAAAGGAACAGGAAATGAGGAAGGGGGCAAACACTTTTTCACACCACTGTAGCTGAGTGTACTCGGCTTGGCTCCACTCACAATCATGCCCAGTCCCGCCCTATGATGGACATAACACAGGGATTGGGTGTGACTGTGAGCCAAGCCGAGTACACTCAGCTACTCTCAGCTCTGCTCAGGACTGCGAGATGGACCTGGGAGCCGCCGAGAGGCCCCCCCGAAACTCAATTTTTAAATTCAAGACTGCAATGACAAGGCTGCAAATGACACCGGGGCAAGGCTGAAAATTCCCTCCTAAATTTGGGGTGCGTGTTATACGTGATAAATACGATAATGTATAGAAGGTAGGGCCCGAAAGTGACTCAAGCCCAGGGGCCCCCACCACCCTAAGTCCTGCCCTGGAGACCGGTGTCAACGGAGCTTATTTGTGGTGTGCGCCGCTGTCATGGCAACCGTAAACAGCAGCGCCTCCACGTCCACAAACTAACCTTCCTATAAAAGCGATCTATTCTTCTAATCTAGACATCATGAAATCATAATAGCATCCTATAATAAAATCGAATAATACTACACATAATAAAAATTAAAAATACAAGACAAAAATGGGTAACTATATATTGACAAAATAGAGCGGCATCTAGTGGCCCTGAAAAATACTGCCTCTCACAAATATTAGGAAAATCCTAAATATGGCCATCTAGTGGTTCAACAAGGGAATGTCTGTCAATATAGATACTGATGCCTCATTGAGCTGATGATTCAAGGGGCACACATATCTCAATCCTCACCATACTCAAACAATGTACAAGCTATCTAGTGGACAACCTGCAGCTGACTGAGTGGACACAAAACTATCAATAGAAGTACGTTGATGAGGCCATCTATATAAATTAATTGAATATCAAAAATAAAAAAATATTTTCTACTATATCTACTACCGATGAATCACCATAATTCAGATAAAATATAATGAAACATTAAAAAAAATAAAAAAATATAAAATATATATGAATATTAGTATCTAATAGACTTCCAATAAGCTAATACACACTGGATCCCCTACAGTAATAATGTCTATATTAATAATTAGAAATAAAACAGTTTCGATCGAACTCTACATTGTGTCCAGATGGTGTTAAAGTACGTAGTTCATGAATCCAACGGGTTTCAGCCTGGCTAATCATAATCACCTTGTTGTCCCCTCTCCAATGTGGTTTATATTTTTGAATACCACAAATAATTAATGACGAGGAGTCTTTTCTATGAAATTTCGCATAATGTCTTGACAAACTATGTTTGTCAAAACCCTTTTTTGATGTTTTGAACATGCTCTCTTAGCCCTTGTACACACGGTCGGAGATTCCTACGGAATGTGTCCAATCGGACCGTTTTGTCGGATAATCCGACTGTGTGTGGTCTCCATCGGACTCCGACGGACCAAATTTTCTAACTTGTTGGTAAAATTTTCCAACAAAAT
This sequence comes from Lithobates pipiens, assembly GCF_037356315.1. Lineage (NCBI taxonomy): Eukaryota > Metazoa > Chordata > Amphibia > Anura > Ranidae > Lithobates > Lithobates pipiens. The sequence continues at coordinate 218,621,897 of NW_027507788.1, forward strand.
GCTCCGATCGGACATACTCCGATCATGTGTAGAGAATTCCGATCGGACAAAGTTCAACGCATGCTCAGATCAAATTCCTAAATCAAAGCTATTGGCTACTAGCGTGAACGTAGTCCCATCGTAACGAAATAACGTCATCACGTCGGATTTTCCGACAACTTTGTACGAGCGTGTGTTTACAACAGTTTCGGACAACAAGTTCAAGGAAAAAAAAAAAAACTTACTGTACATTTAAATGCCCATCAGTGCAGCCTTATCAGTGTCCATCTGCAGCCTTGTCCATCATTGCAGCCCTGTCAGTGTCATATGCAGCCTTGTCCACCATTGCAGCCTTGTCATGCAGCCTTGTCTGTGTCATATGCAGCCTTGTCCACCATTGCAGCCTTGTCATGCAGCCTTGTGCACCATTGCAGCCTTGTCTGTGTCATATGCAGCCTTGTCCACCATTGCAGCCTTGTCATACAGCCTTGTCTGTGTCATATGCAGCCTTGTCCACCATTGCAGCCTTGTCATACAGCCTTGTGCACCATTGCAGCCTTGTCTGTGTCATATGCAGCCTTGTCCACCATTGCAGCCTTGTCATGCAGCCTTGTGCACCATTGCAGCCTTGTCTGTGTCATATGCAGCCTTGTCCACCATTGCAGCCTTGTCATACAGCCTTGTGCACCATTGCAGCATTGTCCACCATTGCAGCCTTGTCAGTATCATATGCAGCCTTGTCCACCATTGCAGCCTTGTGCACCATTGCAGCCTTGTCCACCATTGCAGCCTTGTCATGCAGCCTTGTGCACCATTGCAGCCTTGTCCACCATTGCAGCCTTGTCATGCAGCCTTGTGCACCATTGCAGCCTTGTCCACCATTGCAGCCTTGTCAGTATCATATGCAGCCTTGTCCACTATTGCAGCCTTGTCAGTTTTATTTGCCTCTTTTTTATTTTTTAAAAATACTGCCGTCGAGATACTGAGCCAGATGTGTATCTCGGCGGCGCGCAGTCATACTCGGCTCTTCTTAGCAGGTTTCGGCTGCCTTCGGCCGTTCCCAGCAGCTTCCGGCTGCCGAGAGAGGCCGAAGTCGGCCGGAAGCTGCCAAGAACGGCTGAAGGCGGCCGAAAATCGCCCAGAGAAGAGCCAAAGGCGACTGAAAGCCCCCCAGAGGCTCAGAACTGCGGGGGATCGGCGTATAACATGCACCCGCAATTTTCCCCTGCTTTTAAGGGGGGAAAAAGTGCGTGTTATACACCGATAAATACGGTACTTACCTTGTCCCCTAGATCCAGCGATATCTCCCCGCAGTGCAAGCAAGCCGTCCTCCGCTTGATCTATCACAGAGCCGGGCTCCGTTACCTGCCAGCGTTGCGACGCACGGGGGTGGAGAACGACGTACGGGGGTGGATTCAAAAAGTAAACCACACATTACATACAATATAATGTAATCTTACAGATTACATTGCTGTATGTAATAATTTCACACCCCCTTTGTCCCTAGTGGTCTGTCCAGTGTACTGCATGCAGTTTTATATTATAAAAACTGTTCTTTCTGCCTGGAAACTGGAGATTGTCCATAGCAACCCAAACTGTCCCTTTACATCAAAAGTGATTTTAGACCAGCTAGAAAACAGCGATAATAAATTGTAATCACTCGCAGAATTGAGCGATAGCAATTTGTGGGGAGATCCGTCATCAAACACTGAAAAGTAATGACAGCGACAATTCTACAATTGAGCAAATTTCAGTATTTTTGCTTTGATTACATTATTGAATAATTTTTATTATTATATTATTATTATTTGGTATAATTATTTATATTTATTATATTATAATTTTTAGGATTTCATTTTTCAAACTTTATCATACCCGGGATGTCTGCTAGACTCTGGTTTGGACAGATTTAAGCGAGTTATTCCTAAGAATTACAGGACTACAATATAAAACTCCAAATTTTCATGCAGAAATAATTGTACCGCTTTCAGGACCTAAAATCTGAAATAATCGTACCGCCAGGGAGGTTAAGCATCAATTTTAGGTAAAAAAAAAATGAAAAATAAAGTCCAACTCTGCATGTCTTTTTTACTTTTTTCTACTTACCTTTTCACAAATATTCAGGGCGTTTCGTGTGACATCAGGGCCCCCCTCTCTTAGTAGTGGGCTTTCCCCAATAATTCAGAGAGGCGACACAGGGCCGGACGTACCATTGGGCTTCACTGGGCTCAAGCCCATGGGCCGCCGTCCAGCAGGGGGCCCCCGTGGGCCCTGCTGAGATACATAGTGGAGTGTACTCAGCTCGGCTCACAGGCACGCCCAGTCCTGCCCTATGATAGACATAACACAGGGACTGAGTGTGACTGTGAGCCGAGCCGAGTACACTGCTCGGGACTACGAGAGGACCCGAGAGCCGCCGAGAGAACCTGAGAGCCGCCGAGAGGACCCGAGAGCCTCTTGGCGGCACCATTTTTAAACAACAAGGCTGCAAATGACACTTGGGCAAGGCTGCAAATGACAAGGCTACACTGACAAGGCTGCAATGACACTGGACAAGGCTGCAGATGGATGGGCATTTAAAAGTTTTTTCCCTTAAAGAGGAAGTAAATCCTGATGAGTTTACTTCCTCTTTCATTCCCTGCAAAGGTAAAGCATAATGGATTACTGTGCATCGCATCGCATAGTAGTCCATTATGTGTCACTTACCTGACACAGGAGCCAGCGAAGTCGCCGCTGTCCCCTGTAGTCCGCCGCATCCATCTTGTTGGTGGGGTCTCGCAGCTCCACCGCTGTCATTCGGCGAAGCCGCAATGACGTCACTCCCGCGCATGCGCACGGGAGCCAAAACGCGCGGCAGCTCCGTCGCTGAGAATGCCACGTTCAGTACGCCTGCGCTCCGCTGTCTACAGCGCATGTGCCGTAGACAGCGGTGCCCGTTTTCGGGCAAATATCTCCTAAACCATAAAGGTTTAGGAGATATTTCTTGGACCTACAGGTAAGCCTTAATCTAGGCTTACCTGTAGGTTAAAGTGGTTTGTAAGGGTTTACAACCACTTTAAACTTCCCTCCTAAAAGGTTTTTTCCTTAAAATTCCCTTCTAAACTTGGGGTGCGTGTTATACGCCAATAAATACGGTAATGTCCCAATACTTTTGGTAATATAGTGTATACTGTACTTCCATGTATGATGTATGTGGCAGGAATTGAGACATTGAAGATAAACTCAATACCAGCGCTGGGATAAAGAGCAGGTAGAGCAGCAGCATATCAATCCCGCAAATATAGGGAGAAATCAATCTTCTAATTCTCTATATACACAGCGCTGACCTTCAGCCTCACTAAATAGCAAATCTACAGAATTCTCAATGTAGTGCGAAACAAAAGAAGGTCATTAATCAGGAAAAATACCGTCCTTAGTTCAAGAAAAAATAAAACACAATAAAACGTGTGCGATCATCAAAAGTCAATGAAGTGTCCAGTGCTGTGTATACTATAGGAGTTCATACCCCATCTTCAGCCTGAATGTGCAAAAGATTGTTTTTGAAAATGTTCCGCTGTGCCGTCTATTGGTTGGAATCCCGACCACGACACCATCTGCCTGGAGTTTGCATGTTCTCCCTGTGCCTGTGTGGGTTTCCTCCGGGTACTCCGGTTTCCTTCCACACTCCAAAGACATGCTGCTAGGCTAATCAGATCCGCTCTATAAATTGGCCCTACTATGTGTATGGATGTGTGTTAGGGACCTTAGATTGTAAGCTCCTTGAGGGTAGGGACTGAAGTGAATGTACAATATATATGTAAAGTGCTGTGTAAATTGATGGCGCTATATAAGTACCTGAAATAATAATAATAATAAAAAAAATTATATATATATATTTTTTTCCAAATTGTCATTTTTTTTGTTTATAGCGCAAAAAATAAAAACCAGAGGTAATCAAATACCACCAAAAGAAAACTCTATTTGTGGGAATTTTTTTATTTTATTTGGGTACAGTGTCGCACGACCGCGCAATGGTCAGTTAAAGCGACGTAGTGCTGAATCGTAAAAAGTGCTCTGGTCAGGAAGGGGGGTAAAATCTTCTGGGGCTAAAGTGGTTAAATTAACAATTTTTATTTTATATATTTATATATATATATATATATATATATATTTATTATAACTTTTTTGTTAATTTAACCACTTCAGCCCCACAAGATAGATATAGAATATATATATATATATATATATATATATATATATATATATATATATATATAAAATCATTTCTTTTTAACCTCCTGGAGATAGATACATATATATGTCTATCTATCTTTGTATGTGTGTATACAAGTAAAACAAATAAAAAAAATATATATAATCTTATTTTTTGTACCTCCTGAAGAGATTATATTATATATATATACACACACACATCTATCTATCTGTGTGTGTGTGTGTGTGTGTGTGTGTGTGTGTGTGTGTGTGTGTGTGTGTGTGTATGTATATATATATATATATATATATATATATATATATATATATTTTTTTTTTTTATATATACACACAAATAGATAGACATATATATGTATCTATCTCCAGGAGGTTAAAAATAAATTATTTTATTTATATATTCTTCTGGGGCTGAAGTGGTTAAATTAACAAAAAAAGTTTATATATATATATATATATATATATTTTTTTTTTATTTTTTTTTTGCCCAGTCCACTATTGAGAATAAAAAAAAAATTAAAAATAGGGAGAATCTGTTGCCTCCAATTTGTCCTGGGAAAAAAACCCCAGTATAATCCTCCTGGATACACAAAGTAGTAGCAATGATATGTACAGTTTTACTAACACATATCAGAACTACAAAATTGTATTCAGACATTACCAGCAGTCACTAAGGGGTTAATGAACAATGAATCTAGCCGGACTGTATTGACAATGTTCAGGAAAAGGTGAGCTCAGCCTTTCATTCACAAGCAACCTGACAGTTAGCTTTGGCCAACTGACAAATCTATTTTTAGCTGAGCTCAGCGCATTTTGCAGCAGTGCTGTTAAGCGAGGTGCAGCACAACTGCCACTGATGACATCATAGTAGAGAGATTTCTCAGCCTATATAAAACCGCGTCAGGGCTGATTTGTCATTTTTAGCCTGACTCTTGAACAGAACACATCTGTGTATTCTGCTCTGAGAACTCTCATTCAATTTACTAAGTGAATATTGTATTCAGATACTTTCTGATCAGATAAGCAAATAATAAATAGAATTATTTCCTTCTTGTCACATTTCTATATTATTAGTGACAAGTTTTGGAAAATGAGCCTTTTGAAAGCATTTGCCATTTTCTGCTTTCTGGCTTTTAGTGTAGAATTAGCGAACGGTCGGCCATTATACAAACGCATTGATGCCACAGCCGGATCTGAAGTGAAGATCCCGGGGGTGGGCTACGTCCCTCTCCCTGATACCGGCAATGTTCGGATTGAGTGGGGATGGACCCCGGAAGGAGGAGACGGTCCCTACACTCCAATCCTGACCCGCGATCTTACCGACCTGGAGAAGCAGCAGAGTAAAGTGGATAGCTCCATTGTATTCGATGCCATCCAGAAAACAGACAGCGGGACCTACGAGGCCCGCTTCATCATAGATGACGTCCCGCTTCAGCCATTCGAGAAGATCCTCATTCACGTGACTGGTAAGTCTTACAGGATTTGGTTTATTATAGTTAGTTGCGCTATTACTTTGTGGAACGATTCACCGAATGGTTCACAAAATATCGTAGTTTTTGCGGCAAAATTTGTCCCATAGGAATGAATGGCGAAATGTTCAAAACTAGAGTGGGAGGTGACAAAAGCTGATAACCCCCCATGACCAGCCAAAACATTATGACCCCCCATGACCAGCCAAAACATTATGACCCCCCCATGATCAGCCAAAACATTATGACCCTCCCATGATCAGCCAAAACATTATGACCCCCCCATGATCAGCCAAAACATTATGACCCCCCATGACCAGCCAAAACATTATGACCCCCCCATGATCAGCCAAAACATTATGATCAGCCAAAACATTATGACCCCCCATGATTAGCCAAAACATTATGACCCCCCCATGATCAGCCAAAACATTATGACCCCCCCATGATCAGCCAAAACATTATGACCCCCCATGATCAGCCAATACATTATGTCCACAACCTGATCAGCCAATATATTATGTCCACAACATACATAGTACATAGTTAGTAAGGTTGAATAAAGACACCAGTCCATCCAGTTCAACCTGAGTGGGTGTCTACAATTGTCCCTATCCCTGTACATCGCACACCCACATTGGCCCCTACCCTCAAGGAGCCCACAATCTAAGGTCCCCATTCATACACTAGGGCCAATTTTGGACAGAAGCCGATTAACCTACCTGCATGTCTTTGGAGTGTGGGAAGAAACCAGAGTACCTGGAGGAAACCCACGCAGGCACAGGGAGAACATGCAAACTCCAGGCAAGTAGTGTCATGGTTGGGATCTAAACCAGCGACCCTATTTACTGCTAGGCGAGAGCGCCATCCACTACACCACTGTACCACCCTACAAACATGATCAACCAATATATTATGCCCACCACATGATGCAGTGCCCAGAGAAGATCACTGACCCAATACACAGTGCCCAGAGGAGGAATGTGACCCCATACACAGTGCCCAGAGCAGGAATGTGACCCCATACACAGTGCCCAGAGCAGGAACGTGACCCCATACACAGTGCCCAGAGCAGGAATGTGACCCCATACACAGTGCACAGAGCAGGAACGTGACCCCATACACAGTGCCCAGAGCAGGAACGTGACCCCATACACAGTGCCTAGAGCAGGAACGTGACCCCATACACAGTGCACAGAGCAGAAACGTGACCCCATACACAGTGCACAGAGCAGGAACATGACCCCATACACAGTGCACAGAGCAGGAATGTGACCCCATACACAGTGCACAGAGCAGGAATGTGACCCCATACACAGAGCAGGAACATGACCCCATACACAGTGCCCAGAGCAGGAATGTGACCCCATACACAGTGCCCAGAGCAGGAATGTGACCCCATACACAGTGCCCAGAGCAGGAATGTGACCCCATACAGTGCCCAGAGCAATAACGTGACCCCATACAGTGCCCAGAGCAATAACGTGACCCCATACACAGTGCCCAGAGCAATAACGTGACCCCATACTCAGTGCCTAGAGCAGATCAGTGACCCCATACTCAGTGCCCAGAGCAGATCAGGCATGCCCCTTAGTGCCTGTGTACCGCAGCATGCTGCCATAGATTACATCAAAGGACTGGACAGCCCCTCCTCCTCCCTTTCCAGGCCTAGCAGCCCCATTAAGAACAGAACAATGCCTGTGTTCCGCCTGATTAGGTGACCCGTCAGAATTGGTAACGGAAGTGACGTTCTGCCGCCGCCATAGTGCTACACTCCACACTCCTCCGTAAACACACAGATCCATGTCCTGTCAGGTGAGAGGAGACCGATGGTGTGTTCTCAGTACAGGGGAACACTGATCGGTCTCCTCCTCTTGGGTGAGTCCCCTCCCCCTACAGTTAGAATCACTCCCTAGGATACACATTTAACCCCTTCCTTGCCCCCTAGTGTTAACCCCTTTCCCGTCAGCCTCATTTACACAATAAGCAGTGCATTTTTATAGCTCTGATCGCTGTATAAATGTGAATGGTCCCAAAAAAAGTGTCCACCGCAATACTGTACTTATAGTACCTGTCTCCAGCCCATAAGAGTACCCGAGTACCTATCTGCAGCCCATGCCTCATAGAATATACGTTGTGGTGTTTGCTTTCCAAAATGGGGTCATTTTGTGGGTAATTCCACTGTCCAGGAACTTCAAAAGTGTGATAGGTAGGAATGAAATGAGATGTGTAATTTATGCTCCTAGGTACTACTTCAATGTTGGTCCTCTGTATGTGGCCAGGCTGTGTAAAAGTCTCACACACATGTGGTATCGCCATACTCTGGAAGAGTAGTAGAATGTATTTTGGGGTGTATATACACACACACACACACACACACACACACACACACACACAATACACATATACATACAGTGTGACAGAAAGTATTGCAACAACCACCATTTTATTCTCTAGCGTGTTAGAAAAAATATATATAATTTGTGGGGGGTTCTAAGTAATTTTCTAGCAAAAAAAAACTGTTTTTAACTTGTAAACTCCGAGTTTCAGAAAGGCTCGGGGCTGAAGTGGTTAATAGGTGTTTTCTAGAGTTGAGCTTTACATTCTTAGCCACTAACTACAATAAATAAATTAAATCTACTAGTCCATCCAACAACACCCCCCCTTCCCACAAATTAACAATGCCGCTGTCCAATAGTTGCTACATTACTCCTCTATAGATACAGTGGCAGAGTGGATGTAGCCACCCCAATGCCTTTAAAAGAAAGGAATAGTCTGTAAAAAGATAACTAATGCAGCCACCGCACCTAATTAATGTAAAGTTTCATTTTTGTTTGTATAACAGATTGGAATGGCAAGTGGATGTATCATTATACATTATATAAAAAAAAGGACTTAAATACACTTTAATGAATAAAAAAAAAGAAACACATAATATAACCCCAATTTTTAGGTAAAATATGAGAACATCTTACGCCAAGTAAATAAATACCTAAAATGTCACGCATGCGCTTGCGGAATGACGCCAAACTACAATACTTAAAAGTCCCCATAGGGGACACTTTATGCATTTCTACAAGTTACCAGTTTAGAGTTACAGAGGAGATCTATATTGCTCTCGCTCTGACGTTCGTGGTGATATCTCACATGTATGGTGTGAACACCATTTATATATGTGGGCATGACCTACATATGCGTTCAAAACTGCACACGAGCAAGGGGGGCTTTACATTAAAAAATTGCATTATTTATATTATTACGATTTTTTATATTCTTACACTAAAAATAATTTTGATGACTTTTATTCCTATCACAAGAAATGTAAACATCCCTTGCAATAGAAATAAGCAGTGACAGGTCCTCTTTATGGAGAGATGGGGAGGGGGGGGGGGTCAATAAGACTCCACATCTCTCCTCTACAATGGAAAGCATTAGATATAAAAAAAAATTAAAAAATGGATCTAATGCGTTAAAAAAAAAAAACTCCGGGAAAAGTAAAAATCCTCCCTTGTGGCTTCCTTACTGCAAGTGTGAATTGCTCATTTGTGTCTAGAGGACGAGGAAAGTTACACTTCCCCTGATCCTCCAGCAGATGGCGCTCCCCTATGCTCCTCCAGTGGACAGTCCCTTGGCCTATCCAATACAGAGGAAGTGAAGGGAAATCTATCCAATGGGGACACAGACCACAATGTTTTGTAATAGGTTGGGGAAGATTTTGATCCTTTGTTAGGTTTTTATTGGGATGCCCCCATTGGGGAGGATTGTCGCCACTTCCTGTTATCCTGGTACAGGAAGTAAGAGGAAATGTATGACTCTAACCTTCCCCCGCTCTATAAAAAAAAAAAAAATGTAAAAAATCCTAAATTCATAGCCAATTGGATCAGGGACATTTGGAACAGGTTTATAGTCATGAATGGAAAATGGTTTGTTGAACATTATAGCTCATTATTTGGACATTTAAGTGAATTTTCTTTGTTTTTATTTCATCAGATTCCACGTCCACTGAGACTGCTGAGAGCGAGACGATTAGGAACGAGGAAAGATACTCCGACACCCGGACGGAAACCCCTCCAGGTGCTTCCTATGAGACGGCCGATTCTGAGCCGGTCAGGAAGCACGAAAGGAACATGGACACGCCATGGGAAACTCCTCCAGACGCTCCCTCGGAGACCACCGATTCCGAGCTGGTCAGGGAGGTCCAAAGGAACGTGGACACTTCATGGGAAACTCCTCCAGACGCTCCCTCTGAGACCACCGATTCCGAGCTGGTCAGGGAGGTCCAAAGGAACGTGGACACTTCATGGGAAACTCCTCCAGACGCTCCCTCGGAGACCACCGATTCCGAGCTGGTCAGGGAGGTCCAAAGGAACGTGGACACTCCATGGGAAACTCCTCCAGACGCTCCCTCTGAGACCACCGATTCCGAGCTGGTCAGGGAGGTCCAAAGGAACGTGGACACTCCATGGGAAACTCCTCCAGACGCTCCCTCGGAGACCACCGATTCCGAGCTGGTCAGGGAGGTCCAAAGGAACGTGGACACTCCATGGGAAACTCCTCCAGACGCTCCCTCGGAGACCACCGATTCCGAGCTGGTCAGGGAGGTCCAAAGGAACGTGGACACTCCATGGGAAACTCCTCCAGACGCTCCCTCGGAGTCCACCGATTCCGAGCTGGTCAGGGAGGTCCAAAGGAACATGGACACTCCATGGGAAACTCCTCCAGACGCTCCCTCGGAGACCACCGATTCCGAGCTGGTCAGGGAGGTCCAAAGGAACGTGGACACTTCATGGGAAACTCCTCCAGACGCTCCCTCGGAGACCACCGATTCCGAGCTGGTCAGGGAGGTCCAAAGGAACGTGGACACTCCATGGGAAACTCCTCCAGACGCTCCCTCTGAGACCACCGATTCCGAGCTGGTCAGGGAGGTCCAAAGGAACGTGGACACTCCATGGGAAACTCCTCCAGACGCTCCCTCGGAGACCACCGATTCCGAGCTGGTCAGGGAGGTCCAAAGGAACGTGGACACTCCATGGGAAACTCCTCCAGACGCTCCCTCGGAGACCACCGATTCCAAGCTGGTCAGGGAGGTCCAAAGGAACGTGGACACTCCATGGGAAACTCCTCCAGACGCTCCCTCGGAGACCACCGATTCCAAGCTGGTCAGGGAGGTCCAAAGGAACGTGGACACTCCATGGAAAACTCCTCCAGACGCTCCCTCGGAGACCACCAAGACAGACAGGGAGGAACAAAGTGACCTGGAGGTACAGAGGGAGACACCACCAGACACTTCCACTGAGGAGGTCCCCATAGTGTCTCCAACAGTGACAACGGAGACCAGTACCCATAAGGGACTAATAATCGATCCCGATGTTAAATTTCTGGCCAAGATCTACTACCAGCTAAAAAAAAGTGGCTACCTCCCATATGTGTGTGTAGCTGCTGCTGTACTCTTGGTTGTAGGATTAATCATCGGAGTTCCTGCAGGACTTTACTTTGGGTAAGTTATTGCACATTTTTCATAGGTTTTCCCCATTACACTTCATGCTATCACCCACTGTATCTGAGCCCTCCCCCCTCCCAATATTTACCATTTTTCCTATAGGTGGGCAGTTGATCAGACTGAGGCGGTGTGTTTTCTGTACTTATTGCCCGGGGTTTAGCAGCACACGCCCCTCACTGGTCATCATGAGATTAAAGCACCTGTAATGCCCCGTACAGGCGGTCAGACTTTGCGAAGACAAAATCTGTCGCATTTATTCAGATGGATTTTGGCCCAAACTTCTCTTGCATACACACAGTCGCACAAAGTTGTCAGAAAATCCGATCGTTCGGAACGCGGTGACGTAGAACACGTACGGCAGGACTATAAAGAGGCCAGTAGCCAATAGCTTTCATCTCGTAATTTATTCTGCGCATGCGTGACGCTTTGTCCGGCGGAATTGTCTACACACGATCGCAATTTAAAACGATCGGATTTTGTTGTCGGAAATTTTTAGATCCGGCTCTCAAACTTTTTGTGCGTCGGAAATTCCAACGGAAAAAGTCCGATGGAGCCCACACACGATCAGATTTTCCGACAACGCGATCCGATCGCACATTTTCCGTCGGAAGGTCCGACCGCGTGTACAGGGCGTAACATTTGTCCTATGGGGGAGGGGGTGAATCAGCTATTAGGTGGCATCATCTATTAATTCTGAAGATTATTGCTGGTTTATGGACACATTGTTATAACATTTCTTTCTTTATCTCCATAGAATTCGGTGTTGCAGGAGATCGAGAGACGGGGACAATCTACAGATGGAGGAAGGTCACCAGGACCTGGAAGGAGGGCCACGGGTGGAAGAAGTGGCAACGCAAGCATCACTGCCACTGAGAGAAGAACTGGCAGAGATCCAAAAAAAATTGGCAGACAGGGAAGAAGAGCTCTCTGTAAATAAGAAAGCCCTGGCAGTGAAGGAAAAAGAACTTACAGAGACACAGGAAAGGTTGATGAAGAAAGAGCAAGAACATCTTGAAATGCTCTTAGAGATCAGAGAAGAGGTCACAGCGCTGGAATCAGAATGGTCAGCGACAAAAGAAAATCTGGCACTAAAAGAACAAGAACTTGCAGTGACCAAGAAGAAGTTGCACAGATGCCAGACAAAAAGACAAAAGAGGAAAAAGAAGAGTATCATAAAAACCTCACCTTTGCCGCTTACACACAACCGGACTTTTCGAAGGACTAGGTCCGACGGACTTTCAGCAGAGTTCTGATGGAATTTCCGAATGAACAGACGGCCACACACAATCACACCAAAGTCTGACGGATTGGAACGTGATGACGTACGACCGGACTAGAATAAGTAAGTTCATAGCCCAGTAGCCAATAGCTGCCCTCGCGTTGGTTTATGTCCGTCGGACCAGCATACACACGAGCGGATTTCTCGGTAGGAACTGGGTCCGGCGGAAAAATTTGAAACATGTTCCATTTCTAAAGTCTGTCAGCTTTTTGCAAATCAAAAGTCCGCTGCAGCCCACACACGATTGAATGGTCCGTCACAGCGCTAGAAGAAAAACCTCAAAAGAGACTAAAAAAGAACCAGCAGAAAGAAGAGGTCTGCCAATTTTTTTTTTTTTTTAAAGTCAGCAGCCACAAATACTGCCGCTGCTGAGCTTTAAAATATGGACACTCACCTGTCCAGGATGCCTGCAATGTCGGCACCCGAAGCCAATCGATCCCTCGGCTCTCGGATGCTGCCGCTGCCATCTTCGGTAAAGGAATCAGGAAGAAAAACCACCTGAACCATACCAGGCCACATGCCCTCAACATGGGGGGTGCTTTGGGGTATGGGGCTTCCCTCGCCGTAAATACCTTGTCCCCATCAACATGGGGCAAGCTACGTTCGGGGAGGGGGAGAGGAGCCCCTCTATCCCAAAGCACCCCCCATGTTGAGGACATGTGGCCTGGTATGGTTGGTGATGGGGGGGTGCGGGGAGGGGGAGAGGGGGGAGGGGGAGAGGGAGGAGGGGGGGCCCATCTATCCCAAAGCACCCCCCATGTTGAGGACATGTGGCCTGGTATGGTTGGTGATGGGGGGGTGCGGGGAGGGGGAGAGGGAGGAGGGGGGGCCCCTCTATCCCAAAGCACCCCCCATGTTGAGGACATGTGGCCTGGTATGGTTGGTGATGGGGGGGTGCGGGGAGGGGGAGAGGGAGGAGGGGGGGGCCCCTCTATCCCAAAGCACCCCCCATGTTGAGGACATGTGGCCTGGTATGGTTGGTGATGGGGGGGTGCGGGGAGGGGGAGAGGGAGGAGGGGGGGCCCATCTATCCCAAAGCACCCCCCATGTTGAGGACATGTGGCCTGGTATGGTTGGTGATGGGGGGGGTGCGGGGAGGGGGAGAGGGAGGAGGGGGGGCCCCTCTATCCCAAAGCACCCCCCATGTTGAGGACATGTGGCCTGGTATGGTTGGTGATGGGGGGGTGTGGGGAGGGGGGAGAGGGAGGAGGGGGGAGAGGGAGGAGGGGGGGCCCCTCTATCCCAAAGCACCCCCCATGTTGAGGACATGTGGCCTGGTATTGTTGGGGGTCGTGGGGATGCTGCCACCGCCATCTTTGGTAAGGGAATCAGGAAGAGAAGCCTTGAGGCTTCCCTTCCTGGTTCCCTACTGCGCATGCGCATCACGCGTTGCGCGATGTCACTGGTCCCGGCTGTCTTCTGGGACCTGTGTGGCGTCCTTAACAATATCTGGTTGTTAAGGAGTGGGCCATGTCCTTAACAACTGACTCATCAGATTTTGGTGGGTTTCCCGCTGACAGCTGAATGAAAACCAAACAATTGCCAGCAATAACTTTTTAAGATAAATCAGCGTGGGGGTCCCCCCAATCCCAAAGGGCCTGGTATGGATTATAAGGGGAACTTCACACCAAAATGTAAAAAAAAAATAATGCTTTGGGGGCCCAAAAGCCATATCAGACCTTCATCTGAGTATGCAGGCTGGTAGTCCAGGAAAGGTGGGGGGGAACGAGTGAATGTCCTTTCCCCCCTACCTCCTGAACCATACCAAGCCACATGCCCTCAACATGGGGGGTGCTTTGGGGTATGGGGCTTCCCTCGCCCTAAGTACCTTATCCCCATCAACATGGGGCAAGCTACTTTCGGGGAGGGGGAGGGGAGCCCCTCTATCCCAAAGCACCCCCCATGCTGAGGACATGTGGCCTGGTATGGTTGGGGGTGGTGGGGATCCTGCCGCCGCCATCTTCGGGAACGGAATCAGGAAGAGAAGCCTTGAGGCTTCACTTCCTGGTTCCCTACTGCGCATGCGCGACTCACGCTGCATGATGCCACTGGTCCCTGCTGTCTTCTGGGACATGTGTGGCATCCTTAACAATAGCTGGTTGTTAAGGAGTGGGACGTGTCCTTAACAACGGACTCATCAGCTTTTTCCCGCCGGCAGCTGAATGAAAACCAAAGAATTGCCAGCAATAACATTTTAAGATAAATCAGGGTGGGAGTCCCTCTAATCCATACCAGGGCCTTTGGGGGTCTGTAGGAGCTGAATGGTGCCAGTCGGTGACCCCAGAAGAGGAGGAGCTGAAGGGTGCCAGTCGGTGACCCCGAAGAGGAGGAGCTGAAGGGTGCCAGTCGGTGACCCCCAGAAGAGGAGGAGCTGAAGGGTGCCAGTCGGTGACCCCAGAAGAGAAGGAGGAGGAGGAGGAGGGAGGAGGAGGAGGAAGGAGGAGATCTTTAGTCTGAGGATGTATGCACAGATGGACAGAGCATGCAATTCCTTCATCCTCAAATCGGGAGGACCTCAGGCAAGATGAACTCCAAATTACAGATGAGTTTGGCTACGTGCCCGGGTAAAAACAGGACTAACATTTATTTACTGACATACAATGACTGGCATGCACTGACCTACACTAACAGAAGAAATCCATATGTACATAAACTGACCGCTCCATGCTTTAGATAGATGTACACAGACACACAACCAAATTAGGAGAGAGTAGATCGCACACACAGATTATAGGATGAGGCCGTACTACAAACATACATCCAACATTAGAGAGAGGATGACTAGCGTCCAGTAGGGTAGCTTAGTGTAGTTAGTGTAGGTCCTGCCCTAGAAGAGTCTACCTTGCCGTGGTGGGCAGGCTTGGAATCTCTTGGCCAAAAGTGTGTCAGCGAATGGGCGATCACCAGATCTTCACTTCTGGCCAATTGATTTTACTAAAGGACTCTTGTTTTAATCAGAGTATATATATAGTTGGAAAAGGAAAATAATATTTGTCAGGTCCATAATTATACTTTCATAAACACACAATAAAAATTTGGTATATTTACATTTGAATTCCTTCCTCTTTTACTTAATCTTTTCATGACCGGGGGGGGGGTGGGGGAGGGGGTCATTACCACTTGGATGCACAGACCACATTTGCAAGGCTGGAAGGGGCTCTATGGCTACTTCTTCCACTTCTGGTGTGTGTAGGGATGTGTATAAGGTGTTTATGTATTAATATTAGGGGGGCGCATCTTCACCGGTCTCACCATTCAATTTGATTATCCTGTCCGTGATTCGATTCGATTCCACGATGCATCACGATTGATACCCAAGTGCCCATGGTTTTCAATTTTTTCAACAAAAAATTAATTCAAGCAGTCAGATTGCAAATTGAAGAAATATATTTATTTAAAAAAACAAAATTACACAGTATTTGTGAAAAGATCACTTAGCCCTTGTACACGCGATCTGAGATTCTGACGGAATGTGTCCGATCGGAGCGTTTTGTCGGATATTCCGACTTTGTGTGGTCTGCATCGGACTGTTTCCGTCGGAATATCCGTTGGTCCAAATTTTTGCAACTTGCCTGAAAATTTTTCCGACAAAATGCTCCGATCGGACATACTCCGATCATGTGTAGAGAATTCCGATCGTACAAAATGCCACGCATGCTCAGATCAAATTCCTACACAAAAGGGCTACTAACCTGAACGTAGTCCCATCATAATGAAATAACGTCATCACGTTCTGAACGATCGGATTTTCCAACAACTTTGTCCGACCGTGTGTATACAACAGTTTCGGACAAAATCCGACGGATTAGGTTGTCAGAATCTCCGACCGTGTGTACAAGGGCTAAGACAAGACATAAACCATGACTGAAATAATAAGAATAATAGAAAAAGGTATTGTAATGTAAAATATATTATTATTATAATTGCACTTACTGAATATAATATATGTGGGACTGACTGTATGGCAGGGGCGGACTGACCATTCGGCCACTCAGGCACTGCCCGAGGGCCCTGGGAACTAGGAGGCCCCATCAGGGTTGCCAGCCTCAGTAAAACCAGGAATAGTATGTAAAAATCCGTTTTTTTTTTTAACATCTGTCTCTGAAATGTCCTTTACCAACATCCTTTTGGTCTAAAAAATCCTGAGATTATTGCTGCCCCACTTCTCCAGTACCTTCTCAGCCAATAGAAACATGTCTGTGTATACTGTGTGATTGTATACTGTGTGTGTGTATACTGTGTGGCCCCATAATCAATGATTGCCTGGGGGCCCCATAATCTCCTATTGCCCAGGGGCCCCATGAGTTGTCAGTCCGCCCCTGCTGTATGGCCTGCGCTGCCGCCAGCCTGAGCCAATATATTATTGACACAAATGAAATGACAACGTGTCCCATTAATTATGGTTTTATGACTATATGTCATTGTCTTAGTGATTGATTCACATCACACAACTTCATTGGACACCTTTTTATATGATTTTAGTTCTGGTTTTGCTCATCATCACACGGCCTCACACATGCAATGCATGCCATGCGCAGCCATGATGCCATGCAATGGGCATGTGCGGGGCAGTGATGATGATGAGCCAAACCATAAATCAAAGGAAGCAATGAATCAAATCAATCACTATGATAAGACCATAAACCAGAATTCATTACATGGCATGGTCACTTTTATGTTTAGGTCCACCATCATTATTATTTACAATTACTGGTCATAATTCGGCATTTTTTCACTGCAGTGAAGTCCACATGAATGGTGGAGCATCAGATATATTTTATATAATTTGATGCGGTTTGGCGGGTGTGTGTATTCAAATTCCACTAACAGTGGGGGGGTCTTAAAGGGGCAGGATCATCCAGTGGGGGTGTCGGCCTCTGCACTGTACCCTGGGCACCTGCAACTCCCTTGCCCCCACCTTGCACTCAGTGGGAACCATTGGGAAGACAAACTGTCACTTGTAAACAGAGAAGCCGGACTTCGGTGTTTACAAGCAAAAGAGGTGAACAGGAAGCAGAGGGCCTGAGCCAGAGGTGGTGGAGCCAAGTTCCACCAAGTTCCAGCCTGTCAGGGATTTTTTTTCACAGAAAATAGGTACAGCAACTCAACCACAACCCCCCCAAAAAACCGCCTCTCACCCCCCACTGGATAATCCTGCCCCTTTACAACCCTCCCACAGTTAGTGGAATTTGACCACACCCACAATTTGATGTGTTTTTTAGCTCTGATCGCTGTATAAATGTCAATTATCCCCCCAAAAAATGTCAAAAGTGTCCGATCTGTTCGTCCGCAATATTCCAGTCTCGCTAAAAAATCCCATGAATATATCCCCTATTTTGTAGACGCTGGATTTTTTTTACCAAAAATATGTAGAAGAATATATATCGGCCTAAACTGAGGAAGAAGTTAGTTTTCTATTTGTTATTTTATTATAGCGTGTCATTTGCCATGGAGACGCTTCTGCAGATTCCATAATTCTTTGCGCCACGGTGTCCGGGCAAATATCAGTGCTTTATTGGCGCTGCTCCCCTCTGGGGCCGTCTGAGGCTTGCAATGCAGACCATGAATAATGCGCAACGGAGAGACAGACAATTTAGCACAGCGGCACGGCTTGCCCTCATCAGAATATAAAACTCGGGAGGAAAGCGGGAGGCCGTCTCAGCAGAACTAAACCAGATAATGCCTTGCTGATGCCTTGTCACGACAATTTTCCTCCACTTCCAAGTCGAAGTCGGTTCCGGTTCCTGTGATTCCTCCTGATGGTATCTTGGCTACGGTTCGCACCAGTCTTACTTCTCCCTTGGGTGACAAAATTCTTGCTGTCCATGTCCATGCTCCTCCTGATAAACCTTGTGACCACTGCTTTGTCCCAGAGAGTCTCCGTACTGCAGTGCTCCAGACTTACCGTTCTCCAAAGGCAGCTGGCCATCCTGGGAAGAATCAACTCATTTGGGCCATCTCCCAAACAATTCTGGTGGCCTAGTCTACGGGCTGATGTTACTGCTTTCATAGCTGCCTGTCCCATGTGTGCTCAGAGTAAGACTCCACGACACCTTCCAGTGGGCCTCCTACAACCCATACCCAATGGAGAGAGGCCCTGGACTCACCTGTCTATGGATTTCATTGTGGAATTGCCCAACTCCCAAGGCAACACTGTTATCCTTATGGTAGTTGACAGGTTCTCAAAGATGTGTCATTGTATTCCACTTAAGAAGTTACTCACCTCTAAGGAACTGGCTTCCATTTTTGCTGAGGAGATCTTTCGCTTACATGGGCTACCCAAGGTGATTGTCTCGGATAGGGGCAGTCAGTTTGTCTCCCGGTTCTGGCGAGCCTTTTGTGCACAGTTGGGAATCCAGCTTGCGTTCTCTTCTGCGTATCACCCGCAGTCTAATTGGGCCACAGAGCGAGCCAATCAGTCCTTGGAGCTATTCCTACGTTGCCATATTTCTGACCATCATAACAACTGGTCTGACCTATTACCTTGGGCAGAGTTTGCTCACAACAGTGCCTTGAATTCTGCCTCCCGATTGTCTCCATTTATGGAGAATTATGGTTTCCAACCTTCCATGTTGCCTGATTCGTTTGTTCAGCAGAGTATTCCTGCGTTAGAGGAGCATCTCCGTGGTCTTCGTTCCACTTGGGTACAAGTCCAGGAGGCTTTGCGTCATGCTAATGATAGGTACAGACTCCATGCTGACCACAGACGCCTGCCTGCGCCTTCCTACCAGGTTGGGGACAGGGTCTGGCTGTCATCTCGCAACCTCCGGCTTCGTGTTCCCTCACTGAAGTTCACACCTCGGTTTATTGGGCCTTTCGATATCCTTCGCAGTATTAACCCAGTAGCTTACGCATTGGACCTTCCTCCTAGTATGCACATCTCAAATGTGTTTCATATCTCCTTATTGAAACCATTGGTCTGTAACCAATTTACCACCTCAGTACTACATCCTCACCCTATTCAGGGTGGAAACCATGAGGAGTGTGAGGTACAATCCATTGTTGACTCCCGGAGGTTCCGTGGGCGCATACTGGTGCATTGGAGGGGGTACGGTCCAGAGGAACGCTCCTGGGTTTCATCCTCTGACGTACATGCCCCTGTCCTCCTCTGTGAGTTCCATAGACGGTTTACCCTCAAGCCCAGGGGCCCTCCCGAGGGAGAGGGGTCATTGAGGAGGGGGTACTGTCAGGGCTGGCTTAGCCCTTCCTCCTCTGGGCTAGCCACTCAGCTGTTGGCTAATTGCCATCTCTCTTCTCTCTCCACAGCTACCAGCTGTTCCCGATGATACTCGTCTGACCTGCCTATTTAAAGCCTTCCAGCTCACTTCTCCTCTGCCTTCGCGTTGGTCACATCACAAGGAACCATCTCCTGCTGTGTGTTTCAAGACTGGCTTGCTGACATCTCTCCTGGCTTCTTATCGTGCTTGCAGTTGCTCTCCTTGGATCCCTGACTTCAGGCCTGGCTGATTACCCGATCTGGTTAATGAACTTTGGACTGGCTAATTACCCGATCTGGTTAATGAACTTTGGACTGGCTGATTACCCGACCTGGTTACTGGACTCTGGCTATGCTTGACTACGCTTTTTCTATTTACCTTTGTATTTTTATTAATAAACAAGTGTTATTTAATTGTACTTCTGTCTCAGTCTGATTCATGGCTTCTGACAGGGAGGGAGGCGACCCTTTTACTTTGACCTCCTTAAAGCGGACCTTCACCCTAACTAGGGAATGGAGTGTCACCGCTCCAGGAGGATCGTCTAATAACAAAGCTCTCCCCCCCCAGCTAAAGAAGCCACAGGTGCCAGCAATGCATGTAGCAATGAATAAAGAATAGTTCTGGACAGCCGCACGCCGAAAAAAGCCTTTTATTCAAAAAATAAATAAATGAATCCTAAATTGCATATCACAGCAGAAGAAACTGGTGCGTTTCGCTCTACACACAGTGCTTAGTCAAGCTATGACTAAGCACTGTGTGTAGTGTGAAACGCGTCAGCTCTTGTTCTGCTGTGAAATGCAATTCTGGATTTCGTGTTTTTTTTTGTTTTGTTTTTATAAAAGGCTTTTTTTTGGAGTGCGCCTCTTCAGAACTATTTTTTATTCATCTTCACCCTAACTAGGAAGGAATCCGATCCTGCCTCCTCCTCCCTCTGTTAACAATGGACTTATCTCCACCACCAGCAGCATGTGTACAGAAGTGCTGCAGGGCTCGGATCCCAAGAGAGCGCTACAGCACATTGGACCCTGGGCAACCCGGTATCTGAGCATGCTGCAGTATTCACATGTATAGGGGGGCTCTGCGGATTCACATGTAAAGGGGGGACTCTTGTAATTAACTTCATATGATTGGAAATGTTATTTAATTGCAAAATATATGTATAGTTTATACTATAAAAACAAAATTGCTCTGCACCAGTTTTCAGGTTTGACTTGAAGAAAAGGTGGCGACCCAGGGCAGTATTCCAACATGATAACCACCCCAAACTCCTCCAACACCACCACTGCCTTACTATAGAAGCTGAGGGTAAAGGTGATGGACTGGCCAAGCATGTCTCCAGACCTAAACCCTATTGATCATCTGTGGGACATCCTCACATGGAAGGTGGAGGAGCGCAAGGTCTCCAACATCCACCAGCTCTGTGATGTCATCACGGAGGAGGGGAAGAGGACTCCGGTGACAACCTGTGAAGCTCTGATGACCTCCATGCCCAGGAAGGTGAAGGCAGTGCTGGAAAATAATGGCGGCCACACAAAATATTGACACTTTGGGCCCAATTTGGACATTTTCATTTAGGGGTGTACTGACTTTTGTTGCCAGCAGTTTAGACATTAATGGCTGTGTGTTGTGCTATTTTGAGGGGACAGGAAATTTACACTGTTATACAAGCTGTACACTCACTACTTTACATTGTAGACAAGTGTCATTTCTTCAGTGTTGTCACATGAAAAGAGAAGAAAAGATTTACACACATGTGACTGAGGGGTGTACTTACTTTTGTGAGATGCTGTATATTTGGGGGGGGGGGGGGGGGGAAGCATTGCTTCCAAGCATGGCGTGTTTGTACTTTGGAGCTCTGTCCGACGGACTTGTGTACACATGATCGGAAAATACAACACACAATTGTTGGGGAACAATTTTAAAGCATGGTGCCCCACATTTCTCCATGGAAAATCCAAGAATTGTCTGATGGAGTGTACAAATGGTCGGATTTTCCAACAACAGCCTCTCATCACAAAATTCTCCTCAGATAATCCAATCGTGTGTACGAGGCACAAGGCTGTAGGGTTCAATATTAAGTTGGCGCACCCTTTGTGGGGTGGAGAAACTTGACTGGACTGCACAGAGTCCTGACCTCAACCTGATAGAACATCTTTGGGATGAGTTAGAGCTGAGACTGGGAGCCAGGCCTTCTCCTCCAACATCAGTGCCTGACCTCACAAATGCTCTTCTGGAAGAATGGTCACACATTCCCATAGACACCCTCCTAAACCTTGTTTTGACACCCCAAACTGGGAACCGCGATCTGTCATTTCCTTCAGTCACTCCCATCCCCCATACAGATAGAAACACACACATAGGGAACACATTTAAGCTCTTGATCGCCCCCTAGTGTTAACAGCTTCCCTGCCGGTGACAGTGACACAGTAATCAGTGCATATTTATAGCACTGATCGCTGTATAATTTTTAATGGTCCCAAAAAAGTGTCAAAAGTGTCCGATCTGTCCGCTGCAATCCTGATTAAAAATCGCAGCCATTACTAGTTAAAAGAATAAAAATAAAAAAGCCATACAAATGCCATAAATATTTCCCATAGTTTGTAGACGCTATAACTTTTGCGTAAACCAATCAATATACGCTTATTGAAATTTTTTTTTTTTTAACCAAAAATATGTAGAAGAATATATATCGACCTAAACTGATGAAATTTGTTTTTTAAAAAAACATATTGGGGATATTTATTACAGCAAAAAAGTTAAAAATATTGTTTTGTTTTTTTCAAAATGGTCTTTTTTCTAATTTACAGTGCAAAAAATAAAAACCAGAGGTGATCAAATACCACCAAAACAAAGCTCTATTTATTTGGGTACAGTATCAGGAAAGGGGGGTAAAATCTTCTTCCAGGGCTTAAGTTTAAATTAAAAAAAAAAAATAAAAAAAAAAATATATATATATATATATATATATATATATATATATATATATATATATATATATATAGATATGTATAGATATGTATAGAGAGAGAGAGAGAGAGGGAGGGAGAGAGAGGGAGGGAGAGTTATTTATATATATATATTTATTTTTAGTTTATTTTTATATATATATATATATATATATATATATCTCGCCAGGAGGTAAAAAATAAAAATAAATTAAAAATAAATGTGCATATATATATATATCGCTCTCTTATATGTATATATATATATATATATATATATATATATATAAATATTTATTTATTTTCAGGAGGTAAGGAAAGAAAAGATATATCTATATATATCTATCTTATTTATTTATTTGTTAACCTCTATATATATATATATATATATATATATATATATATATATCAATCGCCAGGAGGTAAAAAAAAAAAAAAAATATATATAATATATATATATATATATATATATATTTATTTATATTATTTTAGGCCAGTCCACTATTGAGAATAAAAAAAAATAGGGAGAATCTATTGCCACTAATTTGTCCTGGGAAAAAAACCCCAGTATAATCCTCCTGGATACACAAAGTAGTTGCAATGATATGTACAGTTTTACTAACACATGTCAGAGCTACAAAATTGTATTCAGACATTACCAGCAGTCACTAAGGGGTTAATGAACAATGAATCTAGCCGGACTGTATTGACAATGTTCAGGAAAAGGTGAGCTCAGCCTTTCATTCACAAGCAACCTGACAGTTAGCTTTGGCCAACTGACAAATCTATTTTTAGCTGAGCTCAGCGCATTTTGCAGCAGTGCTGTTAAGCGAGGTGCAGCACAACTGCCACTGATGACATCACAGTGGAGAGATTTCTCAGCCTCTATAAAAAGCCTCAGGGCTGGCTGATCTTTCATTTTTAGCCTGACTCTTGAACAGAACACATCTGTGTATTCTGCTCTGAGAACTCTCATTCAATTTACTAAGTGAATATTGTATTCAGATACTTTCTGATCAGATAAGCAAATAATAAATAGAATTATTTCCTTCTTGTCACATTTCTATATTATTAGTGACAAGTTTTGGAAAATGAGCCCTTTGAAAGCATTTGCCATTTTCTGCTTTCTGGCTTTTAGTGTAGAATTAGCGAACGGTCGGCCATTATACAAACGCATTGATGCCACAGCCGGATCTGAACTGAAGATCCCGTGTGTGGCCAACGTCCCTCTCCCTGATACCGGCAATGTTCGGATTGAGTGGGGATGGACCCCGGAAGGAGGAGACGGTCCCTACACTCCAATCCTGAACCGCGATCTTACCGACCTGGAGAAGCAGCAGAGTAAAGTGGATAGCTCCATTGTATTCAATTCCATCCAGAAAACAGACAGCGGGACCTACGAGGCCCGCTTCATCATAGATGACGTCCCGCTTCAGCCATTCGAGAAGATCCTCATTCACGTGACTGGTAAGTCTTACAGGATTTGGTTTATTATAGTTAGTTGCGCTATTACTTTGTGGAACGATTCACCGAATGGTTCACAAAATATCGTAGTTTTTGCGGCAAAATTTGTCCCATAGGAATGAATGGCGAAATGTTCAAAACTAGAGTGGGAGGTGACAAAAGCTGATAACCCCCCATAATCAGCCAAAACATTATGACCCCCCCATGATCAGCCAAAACATTATGACCCCCCATGACCAGCCAAAACATTATGACCCCCCCCATGATCAGCCAAAACATTATGACCCCCCATGATCAGCCAAAACATTATGACCCCCCATGACCAGCCAAAACATTATGACCCCCCCCATGACCAGCCAAAACATTATGACCCCCCCCATGACCAGCCAAAACATTATGACCCCCCCATGACCAGCCAAAACATTATGACCCCCCCCATGACCAGCCAAAACATTATGACCCCCCCCATGACCAGCCAAAACATTATGACCCCCCCCCATGACCAGCCAAAACATTATGACCCCCCCCCCATGACCAGCCAAAACATTATGACCGCCCATGATCAGCCAAAACATTATGACCGCCCATGATCAGCCAAAACATTATGACCAGCCAAAACATTATGATCCCCCCCCCCATGATCAGTCAATATATGTCCACAACCTGATCAGCCAATATATTATGTCCACAACATAAATAGTACATAGTAAGGTTGAATAAAGACACCAGTCCATCCAGTTCAACCTGAGTGGGTGTCTACAATTGTCCCTATCCCTGTACATTGCACACTCACATCGGCCCCTACCCTCAAGGAGCCCACAATCTAAGGTCCTTATTCATATACTAGGGCCAATTTTGGACAGAAGCCAATTAACCTACCTGCATGTCTTTGGAGTGTGGGAAGAAACCGGAGTACCCGGAGGAAACCCACGCAGGCACAGGGAGAACATGCAAACTCCAGGCAGGTAGTGTCGTGGTTGGGATCTGAACCAGCGACCTTTTTTAATGCTAGGCGAGAGTGCCAACCACTACACCACTGTGCCACCCTACAAACATGATCAACCAATACATTATGTCCACCACATGATGCAGTGCCCAGAGATCACTGACCCCATACACAGTGCCCAGAGCAGGAACGTGACCCCATACACAGTGCCCAGAGCAGGAACGTGACCCCATACACAGTGCCCAGAGCAGGAACGTGACCACATACACAGTGCCCAGAGCAGGAACGTGACCCCATACACAGTGCACAGAGCAGGAACGTGACCCCATACACAGTGCACAGAGCAGGAACGTGACCCCATACACAGTGCACAAAGCAGGAACGTGACCCCATACACAGTGCACAGAGCAGGAACGTGACCCCATACACAGTGCACAGAGCAGGAACGTGACCCCATACAGTGCACAGAGCAGGAACGTGACCCCAAACAGTGCACAGAGCAGGAACGTGACCCCATACACAGTGCACAGAGCAGGAACGTGACCCCATACACAGTGCCCAGAGCAGATCAGTGACCCCATACTCAGTGCCCAGAGCAGATCAGGCATGCCCCTTAGTGCCTGTGTACCGCAGCATGCTGCCATAGATTAGATCAAAGGACTGGACAGCCCCTCCCCCTCCCTTTCCAGGCCTAGCAGCCCCATTAAGAACAGAACAATGCTTGTGTTCCGCCCGATTAGGTGACCCATCAAAATTGGTAACAGAAGTGACGTTCTGTCGCCGCCATATTGCTACACTCCACACTCCTCCATAAACACACAGATCCATATCCTGTCAGGTGAGAGGAGACCGATGGTGTGTTCTCAATACAGAGGAACACCGATCGGTCTCCTCCCCTTGGGTGAGTCCCCTCCCCCTACAGTTAGAATCACTCCCTAGGATACACATTTAACGCCTTCCTTGCCCCCTAGTGTTAACCCCTTCCCTGTCAGCCACATTTATACAATAATCAGTGCATTTTTATAGCTCTGATCGCTGTATAAATGTGAATGGTCCCAAAAAAGTGTCCGATGTGTCCGCCGCAATATTGTACTTATAGTACCTGTCTCCAGCCCATAAGAGTACCCGAGTACCTATCTGCAGCCCATGCCTCATAGAGTATACGTTGTGGTGTTTGCTTTCCAAAATGGGGTCATTTTGTGGGTAATTCCACTGTCCAGGACCTTTAAAAGTGTGATAGGTAGGAATGAAAGATGTGTAATTTATGCTCCTAGGTACTACTTCAATGTTGGTCCTCTGTATGTGGCCAGGCTGTGTAAAAGTCTCACACATGTGGTATCACCATACTCTGGAAGAGTAGTAGAATGTATTTTGGGGTGTAATTTGTTGTATGTGTATTATGTATATATTATGTATATATACACATACAGTGTTACAGAAAGTATTGCAACAACCACCATTTTATTCTCTAGTGTTTGAAAAAATATATATATATAATTTGTGGGGGGTTCTAAGTAATTTTCTAGCAAAAAAAAAACTGTTTTTAACTTGTAAACGCAGAGTTTCAGAAAGGCTCGGGGCTGAAGTGGTTAATAGGTGTTTTCTAGAGTTGAGCTTTACATTGTTAGCCACCAACTACAATAAATAAATTAAATCTACTAGTCCATCCAACAACACCCCCCCCCCCTTCCCACATAGCAATGCCGCTGTCCAATAGTTGCTACATTACTCCTCTATAGATACAGTGGCAGAGTGGATGTAGCCACCCCAATGCCTTTAAAAGAAAGGAATAGTCTGTAAAAAGATAACTAATGCAGCCACCACACCTAATTAATGTAAAGTTTCATTTTTGTTTGTATAACAGATTGGAATGGCAAGTGGATGTATCATTATACATTATATAAATAAGGGACTTAAATACACTTTAATGAATTAAAAAACAAAAAAAACAAAAAACAAAAAAAATAAACACAATATATACCTCAATTTTTAGGTAAAATATGAGAACATCTTATACCAAGTAAATAAATACCTAAAATGTCAAGCATGCGCTCGCGGAATGGCGCCAAACTACAATACTTAAAAGTCCCCATAGGGGACACTTTATGCATTTCTACAAGTTACCAGTTTAAAGTTACAGAGGAGATCTATATTGCTCTCGCTCTGACGTTCGTGGTGATATCTCACATGTATGGTGTGAACACCATTTATATATGTGGGCGTGACCTACGTATGCGTTCAAAACTGCACATGAGCAAGGGGGGCTTTACATTAAAAAATTGCATTATTTATATTATTACAATTTTTTATATTTTTACATTAAAATAATTTTGATGACTTTTATTACTATCACAAGAAATGTAAACACCCCTTGCAATAGAAATAAGCAGTGACAGGTCCTCTTTATGGAGAGATCGGGGGGGGGGGGGGGTCAATAAGACTCCACATCTCTCCTCTACAATGGAAAGCATTAGATATAAAAAAAATTAAAAAATTAATCTAATGCTTTAAAAAAAAAAAAAAAACGACTACGGGAAAAGTAAAAATCCTCCCTTGCGGCTTCCTTACTGCAAGTGTGAATTGCTCATTTGTGTCTAGAGGACGAGGAAAGTTACACTTCCCCTGATCCTCCAGTAGATGGCGCTCCCCTATGCTCCTCAAGTGGACAGTCCCTTGGCCTATCCAATACAGAGGAAGTGAAGGGAAATATATCCAATGGGGACACAGACAGCAATGTTTTCTAATAGGTTGGGGAAGATTTTGATCCTTTGTTAGGTTTTTATTGGGATGCCCCCATTGGGGAGGATTGTCACCACTTCCTGTTCCTGTGATCCTGGTACAGGAAGTAAGAGGAAATGTATAACTCTAACCTTCCCCGGCTCTATAAAAAAAAAAAAAAAAAAAGGTAAAAAAAATCCTAAATTCATAGCCAATTGGATCAGGGACATTTGGAACAGGTTTATAGTCATGAATGGAAAATGGTTTGTTGAACTTCATAGCTCATTATTTGGACATTTAAGTGAATTTTCTGTTTTTATTTCATCAGATCCCACGTCCACCGAGACTGTCGAGAGCGAGACGATCAGGGACCAGGAAAGAAATACGGACACCCAGACGGAAACCCCTCCAGGTGCTTCCTATGAGACGGCCGCTTCCGAGCCGGTCAGGAAGCACGAAAGGAACATGGACACTGCATGGAAAACAACTCCAGATGCTCCCTCTGAGACCACCGATTCCGAGCTGGTCAGGGAGGTCCAAAGGAACATGGACACTCCTCCAGACGCTCCCTCTGAGACCACCGAGACAGACAGGGAGGAACAAAGTGACCTGGAGGTACAGAGGGAGACACCACCAGACACTTCCACTGAGGAGGTCCCCATAGTGTCTCCAACAGAGACAACGGAGACCAGTACCCATAAGGGGATAAAAATCGATCCCGATGGTAAATCTTTGGCCAAGATATACAACCAGCTAAAAAGAAGTGGCTACCTCCCATATGTGTGTGTAGCTGCTGTACTCTTGGTACTAGGATTAGTCATCGGAGTTCCCGCAGGACTGTACTTTGGGTAAGTTATTGCACATTTTTCATAGGTTTTCTCCATTACACTTCATGATATCACCCACTGTATCTGAGCCCTCCCCCCTCCCAATATTTACAATTTTTCCTATAGGTGGGCAGTTGATCAGACTGAGGCGGTGTGCTTTCTGTACTTATTGCCCGGGGTTTAGCAGCACAAGCCCCTCACTGGTCATCATGAGATTAAAGCACCTCTAATGCCCCGTACACACAGTCGGACTTTGCGACGACAAAATCCGTCAGATTTATTCAGAGGGATTTTGGCCCAAATTTCTCTTGCATACACACAGTCACACAAAGTTGTCGGAAAATCCGATCGTTCGGATCGCGGTGATGTAGAACACGTACGACAGGACTATAAAGAGGCCAGTAGCCAATAGCTTTCGTCTCGTAATTTATTCTGCAAATGCGTGAAGCTTTGTCCGTCGGAATTTTCTACACACGATCGCAATTTAAAACGATCGGATTTTGTTGTCGGAAATTTTTAGATCCTGCTCTCAAACTTTTTGCGTGTAAAAGTCCGATGGAGCCCACACACGATCGGATTTTCCGACAACACGATCCGATCGCAAATTTTCCGTCGGAAGGTCCGACCACGTGTACAGGGCATAACATTTGTTCTATGGGGGAGGGGGTGAATGAACTGAGGCTGCTGGTAACAGTAACAAATGGGGTGATGGCGCGGGACTATTTGTTTTCTATCAAACACAGATTTAGGTGGCATCAGCTATTAATTCTGAAGATTATTGCTGGTTTATGGACACATTCTTATAACATTTCTTTCTTTATCTACATAGAATTCGGTGCTGCAGGAAGAGATCAAGAGACAGGGACAACCTACAGAGGATGAAGGAAGGTCTCCTGGACCCGGAAGGAGGGCCAAGGGTGGAAGAAGTGGCGACAGAACAATCACTGCCACTGAGAGAAGAACTTGCAGAGATGCAAAAAAAATTGGCAGAAAGGGAAGAAGAGCTCTCTGTAACTAAGAAAGACCTGGCAGAGAAGGAAAAAGAAGTTACAGAGACACAGGAAAGATCGTTAAAGGAAGAAAAAGAACAACTTCAAATGCTCAGAGACATCAGAGGAGAGGTCACAGCGATGGAAGAACAACTGTCAGCGATAAAAGGAAAACTGACACAAACGCTCCAAGCACCCTTTAGATTATAAACTGCAGTTTATTGGAGTTTGGGCGTTTTTTTTTAAAAGCCCATAAACTCCACTCTATGTTAGCCTATGTGTCCATGCACACATGGACGTTTTTTAGCTTTAATGAGCAGTGGAGTTTTTAAATAAAATAAAAAAGGGGGGTACAAGGGAGTAAAGAGGGTGAGGGTGGGGCAGGGAAGGGAAGGGGATGAGGGAGCTAAGGCATCCCATCCTTAGTGCCAGGTGCATAAGACTGCAATTGCGGATGGCTTTAATGGCTAGGAACATTTCTTCACATGACTATAAACCTGCATTTCCCTGAGTAGTGTCATCGACTTACGGACACCGTCCAGGTATATTTGCCATCTATCATTCTATCATATATAGGGGGGTAGCCGGGGTATCAATACAGGGGGGTAAGGGAGGATATAAAAATGAGAAAACAGAACCAGACAACAAAAAAAGGGGGGAAGTGGGGGGGGGGGGGGGGGAAGCACAGCAAATGCATTTACCGGAGAGGTTTTGTGTAGGACATTCTCAGTTGTTGGTATAAAATCCACTGTAAAGGTCGGGCTTAGGGGTAGATTCAAGTAAGTTCCACCTCTCAATGTCTTTCGTGGTCACCCCAGCGACACCAACCTCCATTCAAAAAATGGAGGTAGGCCTGCTTGTTAGATCCTAAGATTATTAAGAAACAGTTCAGTCTTGGAATGGTGACGCCAGAGTGACCACAACATGGTGAGCTTATCGTAAGTGTCCTCGGCCTTCGCCTGCAATTCCTCCATGAGCATTATGTCATTAAGGATATCCACCCACTTGGAGATGGAGTCCTTCTTCCAGTATAAGGAGATGACATGGCGAGCTGCCGAGAGGAAAAATCTTAAAAGACCACATCTCTGAGATTGGATCGTTCCTGGGAGGATGGATAGGAGAGCAGAGCCTTGACGCTTCACTTCCTGGTTCCCTACTGCGCATGCGCGACATCGCTGGTCCCTGCTGTCTTCATGCGACCTGTGTGGCGTCCTTAACAATAGCTGGTTGTTAAGGAGTAGACCATATCCTTAACAATTAATGACCTTCAACCAATGAAAACCAAAGAATTGCCAGCAATAACATTTTAAAATAAATCAACGTGTGGGTCCCCACAATCCATACCAGGCCACATGCCGTCAACATGGGGGGTGCTTTGGGGTATGGGGCTTCCCTCCCCCTAAGTACTTTGTCCCCATCAACATGGGGGGCAAGCTGCTTTCGGGGAGGGGGAGGGGAGCCCCTCTATCCCAAAGCACCCCCCATGTTGAGGACATGTGGCCTGGTATGGTTGGTGATGGGGGTGCGGGGAGGGGGAGAGGGAGGAGGGGGGGGCCCCTCTATCCCAAAGCACCCCCCATGTTGAGGACATGTGGCCTGGTATGGTTGGTGATGGGGGTGCGGGGAGGGGGAGAGGGAGGAGGGGGGGCCCCTCTATCCCAAAGCACCCCCCATGTTGAGGACATGTGGCCCGGTATGGTTGGGGGTGGCGGTGATGCTGCCGCTGCCATCTTCGGTGAGGGAATCAGGAAGAGAAGCCTTGAGGCTTCACTTGTTGGTTCCCTACTGAGACTCACGCTGCGTGATGCCACTGGTCCCTGCTGTCTTCTGGGACCTGTGTGGCGTCCTTAACAATAGCTGGTTGTTAAGGAGTGGGACATGTCCTTAACAACGGACTCATCAGCTTTTTCCCGCCGGCAGCTGAATGAAAATCAAAGAATTGCCAGCAATAACATTTTAAGATAAATCCATACCAGGCCCTTTGGGGGTCTGTAGGAGCTGAATGGTGCCAGTCGGTGACCCCAGAAGAGGAGGAGCTGAAGGGTGCCAGTCGGTGACCCCAGAAGAGGAGGAGGAGGAGAGAGGAGGAGGGAGGAGGAAGGAGGAGGAGGAGATCTTTAGTCTGAAGATGTATGTACAGATGGACAGAGCATGCAATTCCTTCATCCTCAAATCGGGAGGACCGAAATTGCAGATGAGTTTGGCTACGTGCCCGGGTAAAAACAGGACTAACATTTATTTACTGACACACACTGACATACAATGACTGGCATACACTGACCTACACTAACAGAGGACGTCCATATGTACATAAACTGACCGCTCCATGCTTTAGATAGATGTACACAGACACACAACCAAATTAGGAGAGAGTAGATCGCACACACAGATTATAGGATGAGGCCGTACTACAAACATACATCCAACATTAGAGAGAGGATGACTAGCGTCCAGTAGGGTAGCTTAGTGTAGTTAGTGTAGGTCCTGCCCTAGAAGAGTCTACCTTGCCGTGGTGGGCAGGCTTGGAATCTCTTGGCCAAAAGTGTGTCAGCGAATGGGCGATCACCAGATCTTCACTTCTGGCCAATTGATTTTACTAAAGGACTCTTGTTTTAATCAGAGTATATATATATAGTTGGAAAAGGAAAATAATATTTGTCAGGTCCATAATTATAGTTTCATAAACACACAATAAAAATTTGGTATATTTACATTTGAATTGCTTCCTCTTTTACTTAATCTTTTCATGACCGGGGGGGGGAGGGGGTTATTACCACTTGGATGCACAGACCACATTTGCAAGGCTGGAAGGGGCACTATGGCTACTTCTTCCACTTCTGGTGTGTGTAGGGATGTGTATAAGGTGTTTATGTATTAATATTAGGGGTGCGCATCTTCACCGGTCTCACCATTCAATTCTATTATCCTGTCCGCAATTCGATTCCACGATGCATCACGATTGATACCCAAGTGCCCATGGTTTTCAATTTTTTCATCAAAAAATTAATTCAAGCAGTCAGAAATTGAAGAAATATATTTAAAAAAAAAAAAAGAAAATGACACAGTATTTGTGAAAAGATCACTAAGACAAGACATAAACCATGACTGAAATAATAAGAATAATAGAAAAGGTATTGTAATGTAAAATATATTATTATTATAATTGCACTTACTGAATATAATATATGTGGGACTGACTGTATGGCCTGCGCTGCCGCCAGCCTGAGCCAATATATTATTGACACGAATGAAATGACAACGTATCCCATTAATTATGGTTTTATGACTATATGTCATTGTCTTAGTGATTGATTCACATCACACAACTTCATTGGATACCTTTTTATATGATTTTAGTTCTGGTTTTGCTCATCACACGGCCTCACACATGCAATGCATGCCATGCGCAGCCATGATGCCATGCAATGGGCATGTGCGGGGCAGTGATGATGATGAGCCAAACCATAAATCAAAGGAAGCAATGAAGTTGTGATGTGAATCAAATCAATCACTATGATAAGACCATAAACCAGAATTCATTACATGGCATGGTCACTTTTATGTTTAGGTCCACCATCATTATCATTTACAATTACTGGTCATAATTTGGCATTTTTTTCACTGCAGTGAAGTCCACATGAATGGTGGAGCATCAGATACATTATATATACTACTAGTAGAGTTATATATACTCAGGGCTTTAATTCACAGAAAATAGGTACAGGAACTCAACCCCCTCTCACCCCCCACTGGGTGATCCTACCCCTTTAAAACCCTCCCACTGTTAGCGGAATTTGACCACACCCACAGTTTGATGCGGTTTGGCGGGTGTGTGTATTCAAATTCCACTAACAGTGGGAGGGTCTTAAAGGGGCAGGATCATCCAGTGGGGGTGTCGGCCTCTGCACTGTACCCTGGGCACCTGCATCTCCCCTGCCCCCACCTTGCACTCAGTGGGAACCATTGGGAAGACAAACTGTCACTTGTAAACAGAGAAGCCGGACTTCAGTGTTTACAAGCAAAAGAGGTGAACAGGGAGTAGAGGGCCTGAGCCAGAGGTGGTGGATCCGAGTTCCATCAAGTTCCAGCCTGTCAGTTTTTTTTTTTCACAGAAAATAAGTACAGGAACTCAACCACAACCCCCCCCCAAAAAAACGCCTATTACCCCACACTGGATGATCCCGCCCCTTTACAACCCTGCCACTGTTAGTGGAATTTGATCACACCCACAATTTGATGCTTTTTTTAGCTCTGATTGCTGTACAAATGTCGATTATCTCCCCAAAAAATTTCAAAAGTGTCCGATCTGTCCGCCGCAATATTCCAGTCTCACTAAAAATCGCAGATCACTGACATTACTATTAAAAAAAAAAATTATATATATATAAATATAAATAATAAAGATGCCATGAATATATACCCTATTTTGTAGATGCTATAACTTTTGCGTAAAGTAATCAATATGCGCTTATTTTAATTTTTTTTAACAAAAATATGTAGAAGAATATTTATCGGCCTAAACTGAGGAAGAAGTTTGTTTTCAATTTTTTTTTGGGGGGGGGGGGGAGGGGGGTATTTATTATAGCAGTAAGTAAAAAAACTATTTTTTTTGTTTTCAAAATTGTCGCTTTTTTTTTTGTTCATAGCACAAAAAATAAAAACCGCAGAGGTGATCAAATACCACTAAAAGAAAGCTCTATTTGTGGGGGAAAAAAGGACGTTGGGTACAATGTCACAGGACCGCGCAATTGTTAGTTAAAGTGACGCAGTGCCGAATCACAAAAAATGGCCTGGTCATTAAGGGTGAAAATCTTCTGGTCTGTAGGTGGTTAAAGGCTCAGTATTTTTTATTTTTAATAACACACATTATACTGACCTCCTCTATGCAGATGGATTTGCACAGAGCAGCTCCTATCCTCCTCTTCTCGGGTCCCTCGCCGGCACTCCTGGCCCCTCCCTCCTGTCGAACCGAGGCAGACCTCCGTGTATCCATTCAGGCACGGAGCACGGACCTGACTCCGCCCCCTCTCTCCCCTGATTGGCTGACTGACTTTAATTGACAGCCTTGGGAGCCAATGGCGCTGCTGCGGTGTCTCCGCCAATAAGGAGGATTGTCCTGGATGGCTTAGAGATGCGTGGACATCGCTGGAGAGGGAGATGGGGCTCAGGTAAGTAATTAGGGGGGGCTGCTCTACACAGGCGGCTTTTTATCTTAATGCACCTTCTGCCTTTACAACTCCTTTAATTCTGAAATGTAAATGTCATTTGACTTCTTGTATCGATGGAATGATTGGATGACTCTGGGTTCACCACACACCAGAACACATCATCCTCGCCAATCAGAGAACACCACCGGTACGGGGTGAAGTCGGTCTACACATCTCTCTCCATCAGAGGAAATAATAGGATGTTCTGTGTCTTTCCCTCTATAATATACGGTTCGGTGGGACTGAAGAGTCACTTTAGCGCTCAGCATGTCATTTACTATGGAGACGCTTCTGCAGATTCCATATTTTTTTGCGCCGCGGCATCCGGGCAAATATCAGTGTTACATCGCCGCTGCTCCCCGCTGGGGCTGCCTGCGGACAACGTTGGAGATTCAGAGGCGCCCAATACAGACCATGAATGTGCGCGGCGCGGCAGAGACAGAGAATTTAGCACAGCGGCACGGCTTGTCCTCATCAGAATATAAAACTCGGGAGGAAATCGGGAAGTCGTCTCAGAAGAACAAAACCAGATAATGGCGGCTATGAGGGTTTAAAGGGGAAATCGCTTGTCGGCGCTCTGCGGCTTCTGAAGATCGGCTCTGGAGCGGTGAACCGCCATCATTATGAAGCCACAAAGGCCAGTTCATTGGATTTTAGTTCTCAGCAAGAAGCTTTCCCAAAACTGAAATGACAAGATTATAATGTGTTATGGGAACCCGTCATCTACTTAAAGTGAAATTACTGAAAGAACGCCGTTTGTATGTGCGTGGGACCAAAGTGCGCGTTCACCTTTGTGTGTAAGCATGGGAGGAGAGAGGCACTTAATTTTTTTTTTATTATTATTAAATTATTTAATTTAACTGTTGCTTTAATTTATTTTAATCGCTTTTATAGCTATCACAAGGAATGTACACAGCCTCTTTATGGAGAGTTTGGGGGTCTGTAGGACGCCAATTTCCTCCTCTGCCCTGTAAAGCATTATTCAAACCACCAAGATCGCTGTTTCTGAAGGCTTTAGATTTTTTTTTATAAATGGTGCTAATGGTTTTGGAGTAAACTGGAAGCGATGTCATTGCTTCCGGGTTACTATTACGAACAGCCGAGCAAAAGCAGATTCTGGCTTTGTTCAGCTGCCTGGCCAGATGGCAGATGTGCCGGCTGGTCACTCTGGCCTCCTGGTGGGAGAGTGAGAGAGACGTGGAAGGTGGCGGGGGGGACGTCCCCTCCCGCTGCTTGTAATAGCAATCCAGCAGCTGGTGAGCCCCTCCAGTTGCTATTACAAGAGAACAAACGGTACCAGGGTGATGCCTGCAGCTACATATAATCCCAGTGCACCCAGTGGAAGCCCAATCACGTACCGGTACAATCGCTGGATGGAAAGTGGTTAAACAGGAAAATACGAAAAGTTTACATTTACACTTCCCTATAATAAAATAGTTTTGTTCGTTTTGTTTTGTTTTTGTCCTTGGATTGCATAAATAAATAAATTTTTGCAAATTAGGCCCCTTTCACACTGACGAACCAATCATCACCAACCAATGTTCTCTATGGAGCGGTGGATGTCAGCGGACATGTTTCCACTGACAACCGCCAGCATCCGATCCGGTCTGCTAAAAACAGACAGGTGGGGGATACGTTCTCCCCATCCATTCGGCGAATTCGGATGACAGTCAGATGGAAATTAGACATGTGCAGTTTGTTTCGTTTTCCGAAATTCCATTTTTTTTCGAAAGTTCGTAAAATAGAAAAACGAAAAAAATCAGAAATCCGAAAGTAAAAACAACAAAAATTTGTGCTGCACACAGAAGGCTTTTCATCATAATGGATAGAAATGCACCTTCTGCCTTTACAACCCCTTTAGCCCACGTTCACATCGGGGCGATTTGACATGTTGAATTGCATGTCAAAGTGACGCCTATTTCCGGCAACCTCCGAAATTGATGCAACGTCAACTTTGCGGCGCCACACCGATTCACAAAAAGTAGTTCCTGCGTTACTTATAGATACTTCGGGGGGAGGGGGGTGATTTCAATAGACATCTATACAGGAACCCGCACAGATATCTCTGAAATCGCTCCCAAAGTCGGACCGGAAAGCGCGTTTGAAATCATGCGAGTTCAGCTGAACCCAGGCTTAATCTCACCAAATCGCCAAACAAAAGCCTTTATTGTACTAAAAAAGTATTAATAAAAAAATCTCTGAATTACATCAAGAGAAACTTCAGAGTCGTTTTTCAGTCAGCGGATACAAATACTGTAGCTGCTGCGCTTTAAAAATCAGGCATGTACCAGAGCCGGGGATACAGCGCCACCTTCCTGCAGCCGGCTCTTACCTGTGCGGGTCTCTGGCACCACCATCTTGGATATGGGAGCCAGCTTTGGCTTTCCCGAGAAGCCCCAGCGGTCTCCCCAGTGCCTGCAGGGTATTTCTATTCTCTTATTTTCACTAATATATTTTATTTGTATTGTTCTTTGGTTTGCATTGTCTTTGCCCTATGTTGGGGTGTGGATTTCCTTTTTTTTTTTTTTTTTAACCCACTGGTTTTCTGTGTCCATATGTGCGTCGACTTTTTCCTTTTGAACAGACAAGCGCTTTTTAATCTAAATATCTAATATGTATGCTATGGCTACCAGAATATCTTTTAAAAACAAGTATGTTCTATTCTAGACACTAAGATTCATTCTCTCCTCTGCTATCTTTGAATACCTTGATTATGTCCTGAAGAAGCCTAACAGTGAAACGCGTCAAAACACAAGGGCTCACTGTATACTCTGTATCATATATGTGATTTTTAACCTTTGAATGCTCTATTGATGCATTGTATTTTCATAATAAACATTGTTATTTTTCTATACTGTGCTATTCGTTTCGTATACCTTTAAAGTTTGACCTAGGGATACTTAGTAAGTACCCCTTTCTCTTTTTATTCCCCTAGTGCCTGAGCTCACAAGGTACCCTGTGAGCGGTCCCGAAGCCTCCTGGGACATGTCACATGTTCCAGGAGGCTGTGGGAGTGGAGGGGGCAGGGCAAGGGACTTCATCCTTCATCCTTGCCTAGGCGAGGATTGCGGAAGTGGGAACCAAAAAAATATATATATTGTACTCAGCCCCCCCCTCCAAATAAAAACAAAAACACAAGCCCACTTCTCGTTACTGGATGGGGTGGGTGCTGCTCAGACGGTCAGCAGGCTCTCAGCTCTGGCCGGGATGCTCTGCACTCACCTGTCAGGATGTTTTCGGCCATGACGTTCACCGAGTGCTTTGACGTGTAGGTGATTTCCGTAGGTGACCCACTTCTCCGATAAACATGGGTGACAGGAAGTCTGTGCGCTCTACACGGGCCAACGCCGCCACGCATTTCTCCTGGAAGAGAACGGAGAGAAAAGATCAGACAGGGGAAAATAAAATTCTTATATAACAATAAAAACAGAAAGAGTAATTAGGACTGGAAAAGTGCAATGGCTCCATCATACCGTCCAATCACAGCTCAGCTTGTATTACTGTATATTGCACATTCATGATGCCCTTAACCACGTGAAGATAATCAATGTTAGTCACTTTACCTGTCAGTGGTCATAACGTTTTGGCTGATCTGTGTATATAAATCACGAGGTGTTCAAAAGGGGATGTGACATGTTAACACTGAAAATTCTACACAAACCCTTTCCTGAGGAAGAAAAAAAGGAGGGGAAAGGGAAGAAAGGAAGGAAGGAAGGAAGGAAGGAAGGAAGGAAGGAAGGAAGGAAGGAAGAGGAAAGAAAAGGAAAGGAAATGAAAGAGGAGAGGAAAGGAAAGAAGGAAGGGAGAAAGGAAAGGGGAAAGAAAAGGGAAAAAGGAAGCAGAGACATTTTCCTGAAGACCACAACAAACAAGAGGCCAGGCGACTGCTACTAGAAACTGAGCTGCGGCACCGCCCACCTCCCGCCCGGCTGCGACCTGATGTGGGAGGGGCAGAGCAATTGATATTGGCAGCTACCCGGGTATTTTGTCCCATTCTGTTCAGTAATGGCGGCGGAGAGTCTCCACTGCTGGGAATGCCTGATGTAAGGAGGGACTCCGCCGGGAATGCCTGATGTAAGGAGGGACTCCGCCGGGAATGCCTGGTGGCATCTGGGGGCAGGTGACACGCTCATAGCTCCCACTGATTCAGCATTATGGCAAGTTGAATGATTTAATTTTATATTACAATGTAATAGAAATAATGCGCTTTAATCATCCTGACAACATAACAACCATGGTGCCGGGATGATTGGAGTATCTTTAGATGCTGATTGTTAAACTTTCTGGAATACACATTTCTGTTGTATTGTAGGATCTGGGCCTGCTGTCCCTCCATCCCTCTTTCTTTTTTTCTTTCTTTTGCTCGCTTTCTCCCTTCGTCTCTCCCTCCAATCCTCGTTCATCTCAGACTCTGACCACACCCCTTTCGAGTCACACCCAATATATAGATAAACCACACCCATTTATTGCTGCGCCGCATTTTTATTTTTCCTGCTACGCCACAACGCCAAAAACGAATGCCCCGCTCCAATGTTGGAAACTATGTACACCCCCCATATATACATATAATACACCCCCCATATATACATATAATACTCTCCCTCCCCCACAATATGTACATATAATAATACATCCCCTCCCCCACAATATGTACATATAATACACCCCTCATATATACATATAATACTCTCCCTCCCCCACAATATGTACATATAATACACCCCCATCTATATATATAATACACCCCCTCCCCCACAATTTGTACATATAATACACCCCCATATATACATATAATACACCCCCTCCCCCACAATATGTACATATAATACACCCCCTCCCCCACAATATGTACATATAATACACCCCCCATATATACATATAATACCCCCCTCCCCCACAATATGTACATATAATACACCCCCCATATATACATATAATACACCCCCATATATACATATAATAACCCCCTTCCCCCATATATACATGTAATACACCCCCCACATATACATATAATATACCCACTTCCGCCCACATATACATATAATACACCCCTCCCCCACAATATGTACATATAATACACCCCCCACATATACATATAATACACCCCCTCCCCCAGAATATATACATATGATACACCCCCCACCATAATATATACATATAATACACCCCCTCCCCCCCTATATATACATATAATACTCCCCTCCCCCATATATACATATAATTCACCCCCCTATATACACAGATCATTGAGGGGACCATGAATGCCAACATGTACTGTGACATACTGAAGCAGAGCATGATCCCCTCCCTTCAGAGACTGGGCCGCAGGGCAGTATTTAGGATTGCAACCTGTCGGGGATTACTCTGGACCCTTCGGACACATTATTCAGACTGAACTATGACTTCCCAGCAGGGTTTCTGGCTGCAGTTGTCTAAGCTGAGAGTGCCTGTTATATTATATATATATGGATTCGGCACAAAGCGGTTTACTATTTAACATTTTATTTACAAAGTCCCATAACATCGAAACGCGTCATTCTTGTTGATTGGTCTCTTGTCCCTCCCCCTCTCTATGGCCCCGGTCACACCTCTGTGCGTTTGTATTTTGTGTGACACCATAGGACGGCCCATTGATTTGAATGGTCCTCTCTGCACACACCAGTAGCTCCTTTATTTGGGCGGCGATCGCGTCTCCTCGCTGTGTTTGGGGGTGACGATTGGCACCAGAAATGTGATGAGCATTTTCCATGGGTATCCGGGAACACGTTTTGCCTGCATTCCTGGAGCACACGGGTGTGATTGGAGGAATCCCGATGTGATCTCAACGTGCGGACTCCTCCCCTGTCAAACGCCCTCTGAAAAGTGATCCACTGCAGCTCGCTTTTCTGGGGTGTGATGCCTAAAATAGACGAGCCCTGACCACTTATTCCAAGGCCGGCGGTTCTGGCGACACGCAGACCGGACGCGGGGAGCTGTACAGGTGTATGCGGCCATCCTGTCATACCGCCACAGCACTGCAACCCTCACCAAGCAGGCCTCAGCCCCTCCACACCTGTAAACAGACCCTGGAAATGGTGGAAAACACCCGGACACCTCCGTGCCCTAAACATTAGTATAATAATTAAAAAAATAAAAAATCTCCTCACAGATATGCTCCTCCCAACATGGGTTCCACAACCAAGATGGCGCCCATTCTCCGCCGTCCCCGTTTAACCCGCAGCTTGGCTCCTTCCCAGCGGGCTGGTAGACCAGAGCAGGGGTAAAGATATTGTGTAAGAGGATAACATTCCCGGTACAAAGACGAGGCAGCCGGGATTTCAACATATTGTTGGCCACAACGAAGATGGCGGCCAACGGCTGGACACCCCGTGTAACTTCTGGAGGTTCCTGTCATGAGATCTCACGAGACCGAATATCGGGTTGTAGACTGGAGCTCCAGTCATCACGTGACGTGGACAAACGCCGCATTGTACGTACCGACGCTGCCACGTCTTAGTGGCGTAAAGGGGGAGCGGGAAAGTAGGAAATGTATCCTGTCTTCTTCTAACACAGAGCGATGGATCCCCGGATGTTCGCCTCCCGCTCCGGGCCCGTCCTGAAGGTACGCCCGGGGAAGAGCCTGTCAGCATGTCGGAGCGAAGAGAAGGAAGAAGGAGAGCGCCGAGTCCCGGCCATTCACCTCCCAGGAGAGCCCGACCCCCTCCATGTCCGCCGTGCTGGCCGAGGTCGGAATTTGTGTCCTGCTACTGGGCCCCGGACAGGTGTGTCTCCCCCAGGGGACTACAAGTCCCAGCGTTCCCCCTCCCCCACCCTGACTACAAGCCCCAGCATCCCCCCTCCCCCACCCTGACTACAAGTCCCGGCGTCCCGCTCCCCCACCCTGACTACAGGTCCCAGCGTCCCCACCCTGACAAGTCCCGGCGTCGCCCCTCCCTCCCCCCCACCCTGACAAGTCCCGGTGTCCCCCCTCCCTCCCCCCCACCCTGACAA
The DNA here is from genome assembly GCF_037356315.1 of Lithobates pipiens. NCBI lineage: Eukaryota > Metazoa > Chordata > Amphibia > Anura > Ranidae > Lithobates > Lithobates pipiens. Next base: position 218,663,636 of record NW_027507788.1, read on the forward strand.
GTCCCGGCGTCCCCCCTCCCTGACAAGTCCCAGCGTGCCCCCTCCCTCCCCCCCCCACCCTGACAAGTCCCGGCGTCCCCCCCCACCCTGACAAGTCCCCGCGTCTCCCCCTCCCTACCCCCCACCCTGACAAGTCCTGGCGTCTCCGCCCCTCCCCCACCGGGGGACCGCAGATCCCGGCGTTCCTCCCCCCACCCCAAGTCCCAGCGTCCCCCCCTCTTCCCCCCACCCCAACACCGCAGGTCCCAGCATCCCCCCCTCCTCCCCCCACCCCGACACCGCAGGTCCCAGCGTTCCTCCTCCCCCCCACCCCGACACCGCGGGTCCCAGCGTTCCTTCTCCCCCCCACCCCGACACCACGGGTCCCAGCGTTCCTTCTCCCCCCCCACCCCGACACGGTGGGTCCCAGCGTTCCTCCTCCCCCCCACCCCGACACGGCGGGTCCCAGCGTTCCTCCTCCCCCCACCCCGACACCGCGGGTCCCAGCGCTCCTCCCCCCCACCCCGACACCGCAGGTCCCAGCGTTCCTCCCCCCCCCCCACCCCGACACCACAGGTCCCAGCGTTCCTCCCCCCCACCCCGACACCGCAGGTCCCAGCGTTCCTTCCCCCCCCACCCCGACACCGCAGGTCCAAGCATTCCCCCCCACCGCAGGTCCCAGCGTTCCTCCCCCCCACCCCGACACCGCAGGTCCCAGCGTTCCTCCCCCCCAACCCCGACACCGCAGGTCCCAGCGTTCCCCCCCCCCCCGCCCCGACACCGCAGGTCCCAGCGTTCCTCCCCCCCGCCCCGACACCGCAGGTCCCAGCGTTCCTCTGCCCCCCCGCCCCGACACCGCAGGTCCCAGCGTTCCTCTGCCCCCCCACCCCGACACCGCGGGAGGAGACAATTTAGGGGTAGAGGATTGGTGCTAGGAGGGGTGAATTATTTTTGGGGGATGGGGGGGCAGATTTCAGCTGGGAAGGACAATTTGTACTGGGAGGAGGGGGGATTCATGCTTAGGGGGTAAGCATGCAGATTAGTGCTCAGTGTTTTTGTGGGGGGATTTTTGCTGACACATAACGCTCATATTGCTTTTGAGGGGGAGTGGAGGGTCAGTTTGGCATGTTTGCCCATTGGCTCTGGATGACACCACGGGTCCCAGCGTTCCTTCTCCCCCCCCCCACCCCGACACGGTGGGTCCCAGCGTTCCTCCTCCCCCCCACCCCGACACGGCGGGTCCCAGCGTTCCTCCTCCCCCCACCCCGACACCGCGGGTCCCAGCGCTCCTCCCCCCCACCCCGACACCGCAGGTCCCAGCGTTCCTCCCCCCCCCACCCCGACACCGCAGGTCCCAGCGTTCCTCCCCCCACCCCGACACTGCAGGTCCCAGCGTTCCCCCCCCCACCCCGACACCACAGGTCCCAGCGTTCCTCCCCCCCACCCCGACACCGCAGGTCCCAGCGTTCCTTCCCCCCCCACCCCGACACCGCAGGTCCAAGCATTCCCCCCCACCGCAGGTCCCAGCGTTCCTCCCCCCCACCCCGACACCGCAGGTCCCAGCGTTCCTCCCCCCCACCCCGACACCGCAGGTCCCAGCGTTCCTCCCCCCCAACCCCGACACCGCAGGTCCCAGCGTTCCCCCCCCCCGCCCCGACACCGCAGGTCCCAGCGTTCCTCCCCCCCGCCCCGACACCGCAGGTCCCAGCGTTCCTCCCCCCCGCCCCGACACCGCAGGTCCCAGCGTTCCTCTGCCCCCCCCACCCCGACACCGCGGGAGGAGACAATTTAGGGGTAGAGGATTGGTGCTAGGAGGGGTGAATTATTTTTGGGGGATGGGGGGGCAGATTTCAGCTGGGAGGGACAATTTGTACTGGGAGGAGGGGGGATTCATGCTTAGGGGGTAAGCATGCAGATTAGTGCTCAGTGTTTTTGTGGGGGGATTTTTGCTGACACATAACGCTCATATTGCTTTTGAGGGGGGGTGGAGGGTCAGTTTGGCATGTTTGCCCATTGGCTCTGGATGACCTTGTCCTGGCACTGTGCAAAGGGCATTCAGATAAAGTGATCCAGGTGTGAATAATTTTTTTGGGGTATGAAGGTGTGCCCCTCCCTCACCTGCTGGCAGCACCCGGGGAGCACTGAACCATAGTAAAAGCTCCCACAGTGAGCTCCCCCTGTGGCAAGTGAACCCAGAGGCATGTGCACTTCCAGGTTCATAGCTGTCATTCCTCAGCTACTGTAGCTGTGGATGAAGCTAATCAAGCACAATCTGTAGTTTGTTAGCTGCACTGGAGGAGAGGGGAGACACATAGAGTCTAATACATACCTGATGTGTCCATAAAGAGGACCCGTCCCCTGTCCAGTGCTATTGCATAGGGGGCTTATTAGCCCCCCTTGTAATAGTAATAAAGTTAAATAAAGAAACTATATTAACCACTTAAAGACTGCCCACTGCATATATACTGCGACAGGGCGGCTCCATTGTGTGAAACATCCTACCTGTATGTCGTTTCGTGCAATAGATAGTGTGGGGGCGCTATCCGTCGCATACTCCTAAACCTTGTGGACGGCCTTCCCAGAAGAAGTGAAGCTGTTATAGCTGCAAAGGGCCAACTCAATACTGAACCCTACGGACTAAGACTGGGATGTCATTAAAGTTCATGAGTGTGTAAAGGCAGGTGTCCCAATACTTTTGGTAATATAGTGTACATATAGCAGCCTTCTATAATGTTTTATGATGTAAGTCTTAACATATTTTTAATTGAATGTGATTCAATTAGAAATATGTTAAGATGTGAATGTGATTCTGTGGATATCTGTTCACCTCTAGTCAGTACCGGGAAATGAAGGAAACTCCAGCATGACAACACACCTGGAACCACCATTAAAAAAAAATTATCAGCAAGAAAAAGCTAAAAAAAAAAAAAAAAAAAAAAAAAAAGCGGCTGTTACCTCGAAGGTGTTCTCCTTGAACTGCAGTAGGTCTGCCCTGTTTGTATGGAGGGAGTGCCTCTGCTTGATAGGGGTTTGTATATGTTATCCTTTTGTTGTAGCCCTTGTCTCCGGGGGGGAAACTGTGATTTCAAAGGCCTTTGAAAACAAAAAAACAAAAAAAAATGTATTTAATGATTTTTTTAGTATTATAATTATTCAATAAATATCCAATAATATTATTATTTAATGATTTTATAATATTATTTGAGTTATTTTGGATTGTATGTTTGTTTTTACATCACTGTTTGCAAAAAATAAATATAAAATTATATATATATATATATATATATAATATTTTTTATACATTATTATTTTATTTAAAATTTAACTACTGTATAGGCAATTTTTTTTCTCATTTTGGATAGTGAGGGTTATAACCCCTGGCAGATTTTTTTTTTTGTTTTGTTCACCATCCGTATCCCATTGTGGAGATTTCCTATCACTTCCTGTCCCATAGCCAAACAGGAAGTGAGAGGAAATCCCTCCATATTAAGGAAGTTCCTTGCGGACCTCCCCAAGGTTACCAGAACCAGTGTCACCATTGTAAGATTTCCCCTCTATTAATGTTTTGGGGGCAACCCAAAATGTGAGATTTTCTTTTACTTTCACTGATAACGGTAAACATGACAAATAGAGGGGGGGTGAATCTCCCCCAATGGGGACACAGACAGCAATAAAAACTGACAGGTGTTGTAATCCCTCTCCACTCCACCCTAAGAAAAAAAAAAAAGTTTTCCGCTTAATTATACTTTATTGATTATAGTTTAATATATATATATATATAATTTATTAATTAGGGCTGTTACTGATTACAATTTTTGTGTTCGATTAATCGTTAACTAATTTCGATTCATTATAACACACATACAGATCCAACTACTTTTAGCTGATCTCCTTGCATTGCAGCTCTGCATTAGTCAGTGGTAAATGTGGTATACACTATATACAATCACCCGACACTCGTTACTTTCCACAATCCATGACTTAAAAATAAAACGTTTTAATTTTTTTTTAAAGGAGTCTTTTAAAATTAAATTAGTTTTTAGGGTGGGCCTCCACTTTAACGAGACATTTTCAAACTTGTAGCTCAATTGCTTGCTATCTGGGTAATGCCTCCAATGGGTATACCAGTCCTCTTGACAACCATCTAAAATGGGAATGCCATTTCACTTCCTGCTGTGTCTCTGGGACAGCAAGTGAAATGAAAGCTCCACACCGGGATGCACAAGGCAAAGCCTAAACCGAGAGGTGTTTTCTCTCTGCATGACCTCATCTAAAACTAATATACAGATTCAAGCTGTATATAAAAACTTTAAATCACCTCGATTCCTCCTCCACAATTGGCCTGTCCAGTACAGACGACACGCTCACCTTCATCATGGCTTCCAATGCTTGTTTAATCCCAACAAGGGTCACGTATCATCGGATTGGGGCGTGTCCGGCCAATCACAAAACCGGCTCGCGGCCACACCTCTGCAATTTGCGGGACACGCCCACTCGGTCGAAGCCTTTTAGGTCATGATTGGATAGGTCAGGCGCCTGCTGTATGACTTTACCATTGTCCAGCGTGGGCACCGTCATTGACTGGGGAAGGGGGGGGGGAGTCCAGTGACGTCACCGGATCTCAGACGGAACTCCCTGAAGACCCAGAAGCCAGCGGAGAGGTGAGTACTGATCAAAAGAATTTTGATCGATCAAAAAAAATTAATGATTAATCGAGGAATTCATCATTAATTTCTGCAGCCCTAATTATTATTTACATTTTTTTTAAATAATATTATTTTATAATACTGTTATTTAATTATTCATTTATAATATTTTTTTTTGTGAAGATTATTAAATATTATTTTATAGTATTAATCATTAATTTAATTCTTATTTTATAATTTTTATTGAATTATTATTTAATGATTACTGTAAAATATTATTGATTTTATTTAATGATTACTGTAAAATATTTAATGACTATTTTATTTAACTAATATTTTATAATACTATTATTTAAAGGAGAAGTACAGGGAAAGCTTGTTTGGCTGTACTTCTCCTGTTTATTCTGCACTCCTGTGACCCGTTTTCAGCAGACAGCGGGTGTCGGCTGACATCACAGAGCCAGTGTTCTGTCACCCTCTAGGTCAGTGATGGCGAACCTTGGCACCCCAGATGTTTTGGAACCACATTTCCCATGATGCTCCACTACACTGCAGAGTGCAAGAGCATCATGGGAAATGTAGTTCTAAAACATCTGGGGTGCCGAGGTTCGCCATCACTGCTCTAGGTGCTCACAAACTGCGCGTACACATGAGACATAGAATCTTCCAGTATGTCTCCCATACCCTTGGGTTCCACTCACACGCTCTCGAATAACGGCTTTTCTTTAAATGCTGCTCGTAGCTATGCGTGCGCTATTCTAGAGCGTTCCATATCGACAGGACACCGGTCACAGAGTGAGTAGAACGCACGTGGAATGGAGTCGGGATCCGCCCACATGTCTGGACTGTCACCCGAGCCGCTGAGAGCCTTACCTGGCAGCTCCCACCCTAATTAAATGCTTTTTTATAAAATAATTATTTAATCAAATAAAATGTAAATAATAATATTATACAGTAATCATTAAATGAAATATTCTGAAATTAAAATAATCATTAAATAAAAATATAAAATAACCATTACATATTTTTTTTATAAAATAATATTATAAAGTAATCATTAACCACTAGAGATCCGCGCTATAGCCGAATGACGGCTACAGCGCGGACCTGCTTTGCCGGGACGAGCGGCCTGCGCGCCCCCTGTGATCGGCGAGTCTATGAGACTCGCCTGATCACGGATCCGAGCAAGGGGTCGATCTCGACCCCTTACCACGTGATCAGCTGTCAGCCAATGACAGCTGATCATGTGACAAAACAGAGCCGGCAATCGGCTATTTTTCCTCCTCGCGGAGAGAAAAAAAAAGCCGATCACCGGCGGCCGTGATCGGGACATCAGTCCCGATCACGGCCAACTTATCAGTGCCCACCTGCCAGTACCAGCTAGATATTAATAAAAGTGCCACCCATCAGTGCCCAAAATCTGCCTCAACAACAGTGCTGCACCTCAGTGCCACCTATCAGTGCCCATCAGTCCCATCTATTAGTGCCACCCATCCGTGCCTCCTATCAGTGTTATCTGTGCCCATATTTGCCCATCAGTGCCGCCATATCTGTGCCCATCAGTACTGCCTTATCTGTGCCTATCGGTGCCACCTTATCTGTGCTTATTAGTGTCTCCTTAACTGTGCCTATCAGTGCCCACCAGTGCCGCCTCATCAGCGCATTTCAATGAAGGAGAAAAATTACCCGTTTGCAAAATTTTATAACAAACTATTAAACATGTTTTTTTTTTTTTTTTTGCATCTTTTTTTGTTTAGCAAAAAATAAAACTCCCAGCTGTAATTAAATACCACCAAAAATGAGAAAAATTTAATTTGGGTACAGTGTTGTATGACCGCGCAATTGTCATTGAAAGTGCATCAGCGCTGAAAGCTGAAAATTGGTCTGGGCAGGAGGGGGGTTTAAGTGCCCAGTAAGCAAATGGTTAAATAAGATTTAAATAATAATAGTATACAATAATTAATGAAATATTTATTAAATAATATTCTGAAATTAAAATAATCATTGAATAAAAATATTTTAAAAAAACAAATCATTTTTATGAAATAATAATAATATAAAGTAATCCTTAAATAAAATGTGGGAAGTTCAGCCAATGTGACCTCTGACCCGCCCCTTCAACACAAATCACATGACTGGTCGGTAGGGAGCCCAGAGCAGCATTTTCTCCAGGGAAGAAAGCATTTGAACCCTCAAATAATAGGATCTCAGTTGTATAACTTTCACATCTGTCGGGTCGGATGTAATGAGTGATAAAGAATATTTTAAAGATATTTTCTTTATCAAATATCGGGGATGGAGTCCTGTGTACTGGATGGTCACGGCTCATATAAAGTCCCAATTGTTCTTGTTTTTATTTTTCTGGATGTAATGAGTGGTTGGAAGCAGAGCAGGTAAGTAGCGGTCCGGTGTTGTAAAAATTTCTGCCACTCGTGCAGAAACCAAACGCGACACTTCCGGTGCGGCTCTGTCACTGAAACAGCTGACGGCGGGGCTTTACTGCGCATGCGCGATCTCACGGCCCTTGATCGCGCATGCGTGGGAGCTAGCCGCGGTCAAGAAATATTATGCTCTCGAGCGGACGGCGGAGAGATGGTTTAACATCAGAAACAGCCCCGCCCACCCCACTAACACGCTGCGAATCGCACATGCATGAATCTTATGTACATCCAGAAAAAATATAGACTCGAGGGCGGGGGCGGAGGGGGAGAGTTGGTGGGAGGGGGAGATAGAGCGAAGCTCAGAGAGGGGGGCGGGCCCCCGTGTACGCAATGTCTGGCCCTGCCTCCCCCCCCACTGACTTCTGGGAGACACACAGGTCCCAGAGGACAGCGGGACCATTCGAAAGCACAGGACGACTTGCGCATGCACAGTAGGAAACAGGCTGTGAAGCCACAAGGCTTCCTGTTTCCCTTAGTAAGCTTAGCTTTGGCGGTGCTGCCCATTGAGTTTGATGGGCAGGGGCGCTTTAGAGTGGCGTATACATCGTTCCTACAATGCCTCAAAGATGCGGCTAGCAGAACTTTTTTCAACGTCCTGCCAGCGCACCGCTCCAGTGTGAGAGCCCTCGGGAAGCACTCGGGCTTTCCCACGGGAGTGAGAGGAGAGGCGCTGTGTTATTTTTAGCACTGTATCGCCTGTAAAGCAAATTAGTGTGAAAGTAGCCTTAGTTTCTGTCAGTACGTTTTGTAAATAAGTAATTTTTTTCCTTCACTTATGGGCACTGATTGGCTGGCACTGATGAGGAGGCACTAATATGTCACACTGATGGGCACTGTTCGTGGCACTTATGGGCGGCACTGATGGACACTGAAAGGCAGCAGTGACTGGCATCACTAATTGGCACCAATTGGTGGCACTGAGGGGCTTTACTGTAATCGGGGCACTGATGACATGTCCATCTGTTCCCTGCAAGGAGATGCTGCTGATTGGCTCTCCTTGCCTCTGTCAGTGTGAGGCGATGAGAGCCGATCACCGGCACTTCCTGTGTTTACATGTGAGTGGCTGTAATTGGACACAGCAGCTCACATGGTCAAAAAGCCGTGTCATCAGCTAATTACAGAGATTGGGGTCGCGTCTTGTCCTAGCATGATGTCCACCCAGAAAGAGAGCCACACCGCCCCCGCCGTCATTTGACAGTGGGCGGGAGCGGAAAGCAATTAAAGTGGTTGTTAACCCACAGGGTTAAAACTGACATTATCCTCTCGGTTGATTGGTGGAATGTCCCCCCCCCTGTGTCTGTGCTTTATAAAGAAATGCAGCTATATACCTGTTTACAGAGCGCAGATCGGCGCTCACGTGACCCGCCGGCTCTCTCCTCATCAGTCAGGAGGGGAGGAGGAGGAGGAGAGGCGGCCCCGCCCACTGAAGCTGTCCTGCGAGAGAGGAGAGAGGCAGCAACATCACAGATGTCACTATACTATATTTATTTCTCACTTTATTGCTAAAATTACTGTAAAATTGAAGATGTAGCCGGGTGTAGTAAGATGTCCGCTGCCGCCTTCTGACTGCAGGTGTTCTGTCAGATTAGCAAACCTGGTAGCGGTTTAACAACTTGCTCACACGTCCACCCCCCTCCTGCCCAGGCCAATTTTCAGTTTTCAGCGCTGTCACACTTTGAATGACAATTGCGCGGTCGTGCTACACTGTACCCAAATTACATTTGTATATTTTTTTTTCCCCACAAATAGGTCTTTCTTTTGCTGGTATTTAACCACTTGCCGCCCGCCCTATTACAAATTGACGGTGGCAAAGTGGTTTCATAATCCTGACCGGACGTCATATGACGTCCTCAGGATTATGAGCCGCTGCGCGCCCCCGGGGGCGCGCATCGCGGCGATCGTTGTTGCGGGGTATCAGTCTGACACCCGGGAACTACGATCTCGGTAAAGAGTCTCCGACGGAGACTCTTTACCACGTGATCAGCCGTGTCCAATCACGGCTGATCACAGTGTAAATGGGAAGAGCCGGTGATCGGCTTTTCCTCACTCGCGTCTGTCAGACGCGAGTAGTGGAGAGCCGATCGGCTCCTCCTCTGACAGGGGGGGTCTGTGCTGATCGATTATCAGCACAGGCCTCCCCAAGGATGCCCACACTGGACCACCAGGGACGCCACCAGGCCACCAGGGAAAAGGTAATCCTCCCTAGACCACCAGGGATGCCAGTCAGCACAATGGATGCCAATCAGTGCCCATAATGGATGCCAATCAGTGCCCACAATGGGCATCACTGATTGGCATGCATTATTGTTTGCACTGATTGGCATCCATTAGTACAGTATAACACCAATGCCGCCTATGAGTGCCCACCTGTGCCGCCTATGAGTGCCCACCTGTGCCGCCTATGAGTGCCCACCTGTGCCGCCTATGAGTGCCCACCCGTGCCCATCTGTGCCGCCTATCCATGCCCATCTGTGCCCGCTATCCATGCCCATCTGTGCCGCCTATCCATGCCCATCTGTGCCGCCTATCCATGCCCATCTGTGCCGCCTATCCATGCTCATCTGTGCCGCCTATCCATGCCCATCTGTGCCGCCTATCCATGCCCATCTCTGCCGCCCATCCATGCCCATCTCTGCCGCCCATCCATGCCAATTTGTGCCACCTATCAGTGTCCATCCGTGTCGCCCATCCGTGCCGCCTATCAGTGCCGCCTTATCAGTGCCCATCAGTGTAGCCCCATCAGTGCCCATCAGTGAAGGAGAAAACGTACTTATTTACAAAGTTTTGAAACTGAAACAAAAAAAAACATTTTTTTTTTTCAAAATTTTTGGTATTTTTTTATTTGTAGCGCAAAAAATAAAAACCGTAGAGGTGATCAAATACCACCAAAAGAAAGCTCTATTTGTGGGAAAAAAATGATAAAAATTTCATTTGGGTAATTGGGTAATTGTCATTCAAAGTGCGACAGCGCTGAAAGCTCAAAATTGGTCTGGGCAGGAAGGTGTTTAAGTGCCCAGTAATGAAGTGGTTAAACACTGCTGTTTTTTTTTTTTTTTTTTAGTTAAAAAAAAAAGAAAAAAAAAAAGACAGAAAATATTGAAAAAAACAAAACAGTTTTGCAAACAGGTCATTTTTCTTCTTCATTGGATGTACGCTGATAAGGTGGCACTGACGGAAAATGATAGGTGTCACTGATGAGGGGGCACCGAGAGGGTGGGATTGAAGGGCATTGATAGGTGGCACTGAAGGGTGGCAGCGATAGGCACTGAGGGGTGGCAGTGATGGGCAGCACTGCTTGGTGGCACTGATAAAGCACTGACTGGCACCACTGGTGGGCATTGGTAGGTGACATTAATTGGTGGCACTAATATGCACTGATTGGTGGCACTGGCAGATGGCACTGGTGGGCACAGATGAGGTGGCTGTGGTGAGGTGGCAATGTCCCTTTCACAGAAGGCGGTGATCAGTTGTTTTTTTCTCATGCTGTCAGCTTGAAGAGGAAGAAAAAAACGATTACCGATCTTCTGTTTGCATCACGCGATCAGCTGTCATTGGATGGTGAGGGGCCGTGATCTGCGATAAGCCGAGTCACATTGACTGGGTGATCACAGAGCGTGCGGGGAGCGTGCAAGCTGGGAGGAGGCGAGGTTAACAGATGTGCAGCTGACAGAAAGTTCCTTCCATTACCTAATCTGGCGGGTCGCCGATTCTGACAGCAGCTGCCATGCGTATGCGCGGGGGGGTGATGTCATCGCGACTCAGGCCACTCAAAGAGCCAGAGTCTGCGGATCCGGAAGGAAGACCGGGTGAAGATAGAAGCACCTTCAGCAGTGACAGCGTGCCGCTGGAAGGCTTTGTTTTCAGGTACGTTTCACATAATGTGCTAGTACGAGATGTACGCTAGCACATTATGACATTGCCTTTCATGTTTGAAAAAAAAAAAAAAATGTAAATAAATACCCAGCGGTTTACCATCGCTTTATCAAATGGAGAAATAACATAGAAGCCGTTACTCACACTTGCATGTCATGGAAACAGTTGATGCAGAAAACATGATATCCGGTTCTTCAAGTAAAGCTGAAAAAAATATGAGACAGCAATGTAAAATCATTTATCTGTATCCAGGTATCGGTAAATCATTGCAGAGCACACTGACAGTCCGGATAGGTAATAGATCAACTCCAGCCAAAATGTTCATTGCAGAATACCAGTCCTTACATGTGGTGGCTGCATTAGTGTCCTATATTTTCAGGCGTATACCTTTATTTTCACCTGGTGATCCTGCCAGTAACACACTTCCTGTACTCAGGTGACAACAATCACTCATCATATTGTATCTATGGAGAAGCAGTGATTTCAACCTAGAACAGCAAGTGTGTTAAGATGACAGATCCCCTCCTCCCCTATAAACCCTGGAGGGAGGTGTTCTGTAGTATACAGAGAAAGTGGGGAACAATGTAACACGCTGGGTCCCTGCAAAAACGAATCTATGTCTCCTTATTGCCCTGTTATAGCAGTGATTTCTAGCAGTTTCATGTTATATATCTCCAACGACTCCCATAGCATGTTCACAGTCTCTGACCATCTCCTGTATCATGTCTGCAGTCTCTGACCATCTCCTGTATCATGTCTGCAGTCTCTGACCATCTCCTGTATCGTGTCTGCAGTCTCTGACCATCTCCTGTATCGTTTCCGCAGTCTCTGACCATCTCCTGTATCATGTCTGCTGTCTCTGACCATCCCCTGTATCATGTCTGTAGTCTCTGACCATCTCCTGTATCATGTCTGCAGTCTCTGACTATCGTTGTATCATGTCTGCAGTCTCTGACCATCTCCTGTATCATGTCTGCAGTCTCTGACCATCTCCTGTATCATGTCTGCAGTCTCTGACCAGCTCCTGTATCATGTCTGCAGTCTCTGACCATATCCTGTATCATGTCTGCTGTCTCTGACCATCTCCTGTATCATGCCTGTAGTCTCTGACCATCTCCTGTATCATGTCTGCAGTCTCTGACCATCTCTTGTATCATGTTTGCAGTCTCTGACCATCTCCTGTATCATGCCTGTAGTCTCTGACCATCTCCTGTATCATGTCTGCAGTCCCTGACCCTCTCCTATATCATGTTTGCAGTCTCTGACCATCTCATGTATGTCTGTAATCTCTGACCATCTCTTGTATCTTGCCTGCAGTCTCTGACCATCTCCTGTATCATGTTTTCAGTCTCTGACCATCTCTTGTATCATGTTTGCAGTCTCTGACCATCTCTTCTATCATGTCTGCAGTCTCTGACCATCTCTTCTATCATGCCTGTAGTGTCTGACCATCTCCTGTAGCATGTCTGCAGTCTCTGACCATCTCCTGTATCATGTCTGCAGTCTCTGACCATCTCCTGTATCATGCCTGTAGTCTCTGACCATCTCCTGTATCATGCCTGTAGTCTCTGACCATCTCCTGTATCATGTCTACAGTCTCTGGCCATCACTTGTATCATGTCTGCCGTCTCTGACCATCTCCTGTATCATGTCTGCAGTCTCTGACCATCTCATGTATCATGTGTGCAGTCTCTGACCATTTCCTGTACCATGTGTGCAGTCTCTGACCATCTCCTGTATCATGTCTACAGTCTCTGGCCATCACTTGTATCATGTCTGCCGTCTCTGACCATCTCCTGTATCATGTCTGCAGTCTCTGACCATCTCATGTATCATGCCTGCAGTCTCTGACCATTTCCTGTATCATGTGTGCAGTCTCTGACCATTTCCTGTATCATGTGTGCAGTCTCTGACCATTTGTGTATCATATCTACAGTCTCTGGCCTTCACATGTATCATGTCTGCAGTTTCTGACCATCTCCTGTATCATGTCTGCAGTCTCTGACCATCTCCTGTATCATGTCTGCAGTCTCTGACCATCTCCTGTATCATGTATCACTCCCATAGTATGTTCACAGTCTCTGACCATTTCCTGTATCATGTCTGCAGTCTCTGACAACCTCCTGTATCATGTCTCTGACCATCTCCTGTATCATGTATCACTCCCATAGTATGTTCACAGTCTCTGACCATCTCCTGTATCATGTCTCTGACCATCTCCTGTATCATGTATCACTCCCATAGTATGTTCACAGTCTCTGAACATCTCCTGTATCATGTATCACTCCCATAGTATGTTCACAGTCTCTGCCCATTTCCTGTATCATGTCTGCAGTCTCTGACCATTTCCTGTATCATGTCTGCAGTCTCTGACCATTTGTGTATCATGTCTACAGTCTCTGACCATTTGCGTATCATGTCTACAGTCTCTGGCCATCACATGTATCATGTCTGCAGTCTCTGACCATCCCCTGTATCATGTCTGCAGTCTCTGACCATCCCCTGTATCATGTCTGTAGTCTCTGACCATCCCCTGTATCATGTCTGTAGTCTCTGACCATCCCCTGTATCATGTCTGCAGTCTCTGACCATCCCCTGTATCATGTCTGTAGTCTCTGACCATCCCCTGTATCATGTCTGCAGTCTCTGACCATCCCCTATATCATGTCTGTAGTCTCTGACCATCCCCTGTATCTAGTGGCTTTTATCCGACAGGGTGATTGAACAGAAGTTGATCAGTAGACATACATATGGATTCAAATTTGGATAGTCTCTGTTGAATCGGTCTAATTTCAATCCATCTTTGGCCACCTCACATCCCATGAGGAACAAACCTTCTATACAATGAAAAGACAACTTTGATGTTTTGTAATGAGATAACACTTACGGCACTTCTTATGGGATGTCCTTGGCACGTTTAGCCAGGGTCACGATCTCATGGCGGGAGAACATTTTGGCTTTATGGGTCTCCTCTCTGCATTTAACACACAGAGGCTGGTTGCAGGTATTACAATAGTACATAAGATCTCCATCCTAGAATCAGATACAAAAGAAAAAGAATGAGGAGAAGGGTGGGTGACAATTGGGGGGTATTACTGGAAGTGCCTTGTGTCTATGTCTATGTCACAATCAGGTCCGAATGTGTCTGATGGTGAAGAAGTGTGGTTCCTTTTGTCTGTTTGCTGGGCGCATCCCCATTTTGAGGGGTCTGTCCCTGGAACACAAAATTACCCCGTCCAACTGTGCAGGTGCCAACCTAATAGGAATCGCATATTAGTCGGTGTCTGCAGCGTGCGACTATTTAATTAGTACCTGCTCAGTTATAAAGTCTGATAAAGAAATCAGAAGAGGACGTCCCACCACTTTAAGATGATTCCCTTGCATTTGCAAGTAGTTCCAGCAGAACTGTATATTAGGGTGCTGCCTGCACAGTGCAAAGCCAAGTTATTGTTTCAAGTGTTCAATAGAGATGTTTTACCACTTCAATACCCGGAACTTACACCCTCTTACTGCCCAGGCCAATTTTCAGCGCTGTCGCTGTTTAAATGACAATTGCGCGGTGGTGGTCCAGTGTTGTGGCCTTCCCGGGTGGTCTTGGCGGCATCCTGGTGGTCCTGGGTGGGCATCCAAGGGGGGGGGCTTGCTGATAAACAATCAGCACAGACCCCCCGTCAGGAGAGCAGCCGATCGGCTCTCCTCTACTCATGTATTTTGGGCTGAATTTGGACCTGAAACGGACCAATAGACGCACAGTGTTTTTGTCCAAAACGCACACCGGACATGCTGCAGAGATATGTGAACTGGCTCCATAGAGAGCCGGTCAAATGCTCCTGCTATTGCGAATTGGATGCAAGGGAACCCGCATCCAATTCGCAATGGTGTGAATCCAGACTAAATAGGTGCTGAAAAGGATTTACCCACTACCTGACAAGGCCATGTTTTTCGATACAGCACTGCGTCGCTTTAATTGATGTAGCACCCTGATGTAGAGGCAGGGCTGCTAGTAAATTTACCTGCCAGGTCTATTTGCCTTGGCCAATTGATAGGCGATCAATTGATTCCACCCTACTTCTGGAATTGCTGCACTTCTCTCTTCTGTCACTAGGTGGCCGGGTATCTAGTGACATTAGATAAGACAAGGGCATTGCAAGGACAGATTAGGAATAGATGGGGTGTCTCAGCCAATGAGCATGGATCTTCTTGGGTTCCTTCATCTGCAGGGAGGGCCTATTTAATTGGGTGAGGCCAGGTGATCGGGGGTTCTGTGCCACTTGGACGCAGGCATGTACTGGTCTTCGGGACTACTGGGAGTTTCCCGGTGGGCCGATGGCTCAGTGGACTGGTTTCAGTGACAGCGGTCCGCCGCCTCCCTCCGGTCCTTTGCCCCCCCCCCCCCCGCAGCGCTCACCTCCTCTCCCTGCCTAGTTATGCAGCGCAACTGAATAATGACATGATGCTCAGGAGTCGGCACTGAGAGGCTCATCATACAATCCGGAAGGAGGGCGGCCACACACAGCTGTAACATAAGCTTCCTCAGTACTCGTTCTCCTGCTCTTTCCTTACCCACTCTCCATCTAAATTCTCCATGGCAGAAGACAGGATGGAGAGCGGGGAAGAAAAGAGCAGGAGAACGATTGCCAAGGAAGCTTATGTTACAGCTGTGTGTGGCCGCCCTCCTTCCGGAAAGTATGATGAGCCTCTCAGTGCCGACTCCTGAGCATCATGTCCTTATTCAGTCCTGCTGCATAACTAGGCAGGGAGAGGAGGTGAGCGCTGCGGGGGGGGGGGAGGGGGACACAGAGGAGCACAGCGGACCAGAGCAGCATGAGGAGGGGGGAAGAGAGAAGCATATGGGGGACCAGAGCAGCATGAGGGGGGTTAGGAAAGCGAGGAGAATATGGGACCAGAGCAGCATGGGGGGGGGGGGGGTGAGCATATGGGGGACCAGAGCATCGTGAGGGGGGGGGGGGGGTTAGGAAAGAGCGGAGCATATGGGGGCCAAAGCAGCATGGGGGCGGAAGGTGAGCATATGGGGGACCAGAGCAGCCTGAGGGGGGTTAGGAAAGAGAGGAGCATATGGGGGACCAGAGCAGCATGGGGGGGGGTTAGGAAAGAGAGGAGCATATGGGGGCCAGAGTGGCATGGGGGGGAGAGGTGAGCATATGGGGGACCAAAGCAGCATGAGGGGGGCTAGGAAAGAGAGGAGGATATGGGGCACCAGAGCAGCATGGGGGGGGGGAGAGGTGAGCATATGGGGGACCAGAGCAGCATGGGGGGGGGAGAGGTGAGCATATGGGGGACCAAAGCAGCATGAGGGGGGCTAGGAAAGAGAGGAGCATATGGGGCACCAGAGCAGCATGGGGGGGGAGAGGTGAGCATATGGGGGACCAGAGCAGCATGAGCGGGGGAGAGGAGCATGTGGGGGACCAGATGCGCATGCAGGGGCCAGCGGAACGCATGGGGGACCAGAGCAGCATGGGGGGAAATAGAGGAGCGTGTGAGGGACCAGAAGAGGGTACATGGGGCACCAGAGCAGCATGGGGAGGGGACCAGAGGAGCATGTGGGGGACCAGCAGAGCACATGGGGGACCAGAGGAGCACGGGGGGACCAGAGGAGCACGGGGGGGAGAGGTGAGCATATGGGGGACCAGAGCAGCATGAGGGGGGTTAGGAAAGAGAGGAGCATATAGGGGCCAGAGCAGCATGGGGGGGGGGGAGGTCAGCAGATGGGGGACCAGAGCAGCATGAGGGGGGTTAGGAAAGAGAGGAGCATATGGGGCACCAGAGCAGCATGGGGGGGGGGAATTAGGAAAGAGAGGAGCATATGGGGGACCAGAGCAGCATGAGGGGGGGAGGATGCGAGGGACCTGATGCGCATGCGGGGGCCAGCGGAACACATGGGGGGGACCAGCGGAGCACATGGGTGATCAGAGCAGCATGGGTGGGAAATAGAGGAGCACGCGGGGGACCAGAAAAGCATGCGGGGTACATGGGTGACAAGAACAGCATGGGGAGGGGACCAGAGGAGCATGCGGGGGACCAGACTAGCATGAGGGGGGCTAGGAAAGAGAGGAGCATATGGGGCATCAGAGCAGCATGGGGGCTTAGGAAAGAGAGGAGCATATGGGGGACCAGAGCGGCATGAGGGGGGGGGGCTAGGAAAGAGAGGAGCATATGGGGCACCAGAGCAGCATGGGGAGGGGGCTTAGGAAAGAGAGGAGCTTGGGCGTACCAGAAGGAGCATGGGGGAGGGGACAAGGCAGCTGGCTCAACAGCTATAGCATGGGAATTTTTCACTTTCCTGCTTAATCTTATCCCATGGGGGGGGCACCAAACTGATTCTTTGCCCCGGGTGAAATAGTGTCTAGCTTCCCCGCTGGTATTGCCAATAAGAGAAATAATGTAGAATGGCTAGTGAGGGGAGGGGCTTGGGTGGCAGGCCGGTGGGGGGGGGGGGGGGGCGGGTTTGTCTGGCCGGCATGGGAAAGACCTGTCAAAGTGGGCCAGTCTGGATGAAGTCCAAGGCCAAATTTTGACTCAGTCCAGCCCTGCCAGGACAGCTGTCCGGGTGGACATGTGCTTTACTGCCCCGGGCTGCTAGGCCAGAAACCTGAGGCCTATCCCGGGGACATCTGGCTGCCAGGCTGTCTGGGGACCTATACAGAAACAAGAGAGCAGCGCAGGGTTTGCAGCTTGCAGGCCAACCAGAAGTGACGGTTCTGCCAGCCGGAGAACATGTCGTGGTCGGAAGTAGAGGGGAAGCTTTCACCACTAAGGGACCGTCCACCTTGTTACCGGAGACCACAGTGAGCAGCTGAAGCAAGTACCGGAGCAGTGTTCTCACCAACTGGAGACGGTGAAGAATCAGGAAACTTCAGCGGGTGCCAAGCCAGGGACTCAGCCAGCGGAGGAGACACTTGTAGAGCAGCCTTGTGTGCCAAGCCAGGGACTGCGGAGGAGACACTTGTAGAGCAGCCTTGTGTGCCAAGCCAGGGACAGAGCGGGCCAGTGGTGTGACATTTGAGGAGTATCTGTGAGAAGGTTGGAAGAGCTCAGGAGATCCGGTGGCAGAGGATCGGCAAGTCTAGTTAGAGAGACGGGGAGATCAGTGGAGTGAAGATCTACAAGAAATGACTGTGGAGGAAATACAGGAGTTTGTTACAACTTGTGTTAGAAACTGTTACAAGACTGTTGCCATAGGAGACAGCAATCCTACACATGCAGATGTGGTGTCCTGCTGGTTGCCTTTCCCTGTATGGCTGTCTACCTGTAGAAGTCTCGGTGTCTGCTAATTACCATTGCAACTACCTAAGTGTGTCCTGGCCCTAACCCTCTCTCCCACAGTTCTGTTCAAGAGAAATCTATCTTGCATTACACCCACCATGCTGTGTAACCCCCTCTATACAGAAGGGTGTCAGCTGTCCCCAACTCTGAAGGTTCTCATTAGACCAAAGGGGGGCCTGGGACCTCGCTACACTGACAATTACACGATTGTGCGACACTGTACCCAAATAAAATTGACGTCTTTTTTTTCCCCACAATTTTTTTTTATTTTTTTTACTTTCTGCTATAAAACATTTCCACAAAAAACAAATTTATTGCTCAGTTTAGGCCGATATGTATTCTTTCACATATTTTTGGTAAAAAAATAAAAAATAAAAATCTCAATAAGCGTATATATTGATTGTCTACAAAATATGGCATTTTTTTTTTATTGTTTTTACTATAAATGGTGCCTTTCAGTGATTATTAGAGGGACTGCGACATTGCGGCGGACAAATCAGACACCCAACTGACATTCATGACACTTTTTTGAGAACCAGTGACATTATTTCAGTAATCAGTGATTACAGTAATCAGTGCTAAAAATATACACTGTCACTGTAATAATGACACAGGTAGGGAAGGTGTTAACATCAGGAGCGATTAATGGGTTAAATATGTTCCCTCACGGTGTGTTCTAACTGTATGGGGGATGGGCTGCTTGGGAGAACTCACAGATCCGTCTTAATGCTTAGCAGAAAGACAGAATCTGTGTGATCTCCCCAGTCAGAACGGAGATCTGCCTTGTTTACACAGGCAGGTCCCCGTTCTGTCACTGCGGGGAACAGTCCGCTGATTGGCTCCCCCACTAACCAATGGAAGCATGTGCACGCCGCCCACAAAAGCGAGTTCCCGAGCCGACGTACATCTACAGCGTTTTGCGGCGTCGTGCCACCTTGCCGCAGTATAATGACGGCAGATGGTCAGCAAGTGATTAATGCAAAGCGTTGTCTGATTGGACTTCACCACCCTACCTCTCCATCTCGTCCAACCAGAGAACACTTTGCATTTTCTCAATGAATGCAAAGTGTTCCGTGAATGTCACCTGTGCCGAGTGAACGACCTCCTGTGTTTACAATGCAGCAGAGCAGACACTTGTAAGAGCCGGTTCACACAGTGGGCGAAGCGAGGCGACACGACTCGCCTCGCCTCGCTCTCGCAAGTCGCCCCCGTTCTGTACAATGGAACCGATCTGAGAGGAGCGACTCGAGTCGCTCCGACTCAGAAAAAAGGTTCCTGTACTACTTTTGGGCGACCTCGGGGCGACTTGCATTGACTTCTATACAGAAGTCATCTGCAAGTCGCCGCTGAGGCCGCGGCAGGTCGCGGCGAGGCAAGTCGGAGTCGCCTCGCCTTGCCTGCAGTGTGAACCGGCCCTTATGGGACCCGGAAGCTAGAGGACGAAGGGGGGGGCCCTGGGTTTCATTTTTTTTAAATCTGATAACACTGAGGCTGGGTTCACACATAATGCGAACCGGATGAGGGTTTCCCCGCATCCAATTCCCATGACAGGTGGACATGTGCACCGCCTGAAAAAATTTGTTCATTTTTGTTTCATTTGTTTTTTAGAAAATTTTTACATTTCGGAAATTCGACAATTTGGAATTGGGAAATTCAAAACAAATCTGAATTTGAAAATTTGGAATTCGAAAATAAGAGAAAAGTCCAAAAAATTCGAAAAGAACAAAAAATCCCAAAACCCAAAAATTCTAAATAACAACTAATAATAATAGCAACTATTAAATTCTAGGTATTTCTGTAATTTCCTTTCAAATTTGGCTGTTAGAGAACGAAATGACTACAAATTTATCTGAAGTTACAAATTATCAGAAATAAAGAATGGCGCATTAAACATACAGAATGGAACAAAATAATAATAAATAATAATAAGTTCTTTATTATTATTCCTTTGTTCCGTATGTTTAGATGCGGTATTTGTTATTTTGGATAATTTGTAACTTCAGATACATTTGTATTCGTTTTGTTCACCAACAGCCAAATTTGAAAGAAAATTCCAATCCCTAGAATTTCATAGTTAGTAATAGTTAAAGAGGGAGTCTGCTGGGAGTTCCGCCCCTTTTTTTTTATTTTTTAAAAGCCAGCAGCTACAAATACTGCAGCTGCTGACTTTTAAAATAATGACACTTACCCGCCCAGCGCACCCGCGATGTGGGCACCCGAAGCCGATCTCTCGATCGTCTCTTGGGTGCTACCGCCGCCATCTTGGGTATGGGAATCAGGAAGTGGAGCCTTTCCGCTTCATTTCCCGGTTCCCAACTGCGCATGCGCGAGTCGCGCTGCGCAATAAGGATGGACCCCGCTGTCTCTGGGATCTGTGTGTTTCCCAGCAGGCAGCGGGGGACTTTCGGAAAGAATCTACGCCCCTTTCCGCAGATAGCTATCCCGGAAGTGGGTGCAGATACCTGTACTGTACAGGTACCTGCACCCCCCTCCCCCCTGAAAGGTGCCAATTGTGGCGCCGGAGGGGGGAGGATTCCAATGAGCGGAAGGTCCACTTTAGGGTGGAGCTCCGCTTTAAGTTATTATTTCGGATTTTCTTTCTTTTGAATTCTCAGATTTTCGAATTTCTTAAAATTTGGAAAGTCTAAAATTTGGATATTTCTGAATTTAAAAATTTGACTAAATTCGTTAACCACTTCCCGCCCAGCCTATGGCAGAATGACAGCTGGGAGGCGGTTTCTGTTATCCTGACTGAGCGTCATATGACGTCTAGCCGGATAACATGCCGGTGCGCAGCGTGGCGTGTCAGTGTGACACGCCGCATCTCCGATTGTGATAAGGAGCCTCTGTCAGAGACTTCTTACCATGTGATCAGCTGTGACCAATCACAGCTGATCATCGCGTGAACCAGGAAGTGCTGGTACACGGCATTCCTCGGTTTGTGCTGACAGGGAGAGCCATTCGACGGCTCTCCCGGTCAGGGGGTTCTGTGCTGATAGCACATTGATTATCAGCAAAGCCCACTTTAGATGTGCCAATCAGCTACCAATCAGTGCCCCAATAATAAAGTCTGCCAGTGCCCGCCCACCAGTGCCAATCAGTGCCCATCAATACCTCATCAGTGCCGCCTGTCAGTGGCCATCACAGCCACCTTTCAGCGCCACCTGTCAGTGCTGCCTATTGGTGTCACCTATCAGTGCCACCTTATCAGTACCACTTCATCAGTGCCCGTCAGCGAAGGAAAAACAACATTTTATGACAGAGACCAAGAAAAACAATTTTTTTCCAAAATTTGGGTCTTTTTTAGTTTGTTTAGCAAACTAACGGGCTGCAGAGGTGATCAAATGGCACCAAAAGAAAACTCTATTTGTGGGAAAAAAAAAGATAAAAATGTAGTATGTGTACAGTGTTGTATGACCACGTAATTGTCAATCAAAGCGTGAGAGCGCTGAAGGCTGAAAATTGTCCTGGGAAGGAAGGGTGTGAAAGTGCCCGGTATTGAAGTGGTTAAAAAATGAATTTGGAACTAAACGAACTGCACGTGTCCAATGACCCCCCCCCGCTGCGAGCCGCTCCGCACATAGTGTGGACCCAGCCTGGGGCCCCGTTCACACATAGCAAGCGCTGCAAGAAACGTGCAAAGTGTGTTTGCATTTTCATTCTAAAAATGAATTCTAAATAGGAAAGTACGGTGCGATTTTGCCATAATCGGTGTGATAAAGAATTGCGCTGCAATCAAGGCAAAACGCAGCTTTAACAATCGGGTGGAGCTTGTCGCCCCAAAAAAGGAGAAGGAGCTTCCTTTGGGCAGCAAACATGCATAGGGCAACTCATTGAAGTGAATGGACTGCCATATGCACAGCACACGGAATCGCATAAAAATCGCCCGTACATAATCACAAGTTCCAGCTACACAAAATGTGAATAGGACCCAAGGTAGACCAGCCGGTGGTAAGTAGACACTTCCTGCAGATGCCTGCGGGGTGAAGTCACCTGTTTCTTGCACTCCAGGTCACAGTTGGCACATTGTAGAACTTCTTCAGAGTCAGCGGAACTGTCCACCAGGAACTTTAGTAAGCGGTCCACAGGGGGCAATCCGTTATTCCCCTTTACTATGGAGTGCTGCCTGCAAGAGACATAAAAACATCATTATCAGTCACATCAAACATGACTCCACTCATCTCTGCTGGTGAAGCCAGGGCTGCCCCAAGACATTGTGCTGCCTGGGTACAAGAATGAAATGCTGCCCCCCCCCAAAATAATAATAATAATAATCACACCCACCCAAAGGCCGCCCATCCATTATTTTATATCACGATAAATAAAACTAAAATTTATCAGGAAGTCAGATTTACATGCAAAAGCAAGTTGTCTATATGCAAAAGTATATGACATAATGTTCAATTCCAAGGGGCTGGCTAGGGTAGTATATGGACATGTTAGGGTAGTATACAGACAGGCTAGGGTAGTATATGGATATGTTAGGGTAGTATACAGACAGGCTAGGGTAGTATATGGATATGTTAGTGTAGTATACAGACAAGCTAGGGTAGTATATGGACATGTTAGGGTAGTATACGGACAGGCTAGGGTAGTATATGGACATGTTAGGGCAGTATACGGACAGGCTAGGGCAGTATACTGACAGAATAGTGTAGTATATGGACAGGTTAGGGTAGTATATAGACAGGCTAGGGTAGTATATAGACAGGCTAGGGTAGCAAATATAGACAGGCTAGGGTAGCAAATATAGACAGGCTAGGGTAGCAAATATAGACAGGCTAGGGTAGCAAATATAGACAGGCTAGGGTAGGATATAGACAGGCTAAGGTAGGATATAGACAGGCTAGGGCAGTATATGGACAGGCTAGGGTAGTATAGGGGCAGGCAAGGAGGGGTGGGCTAGGTTAGTATTGGGGCAGGTGAGTAGACCGGGGGGCAGTTGTCATCATGACACACAAAACTGCTGGAAAATAAATCTTGGTTGTTTATTATGCTAGGGTAGTAAATAGACAGGCTAGGTTAGCAAATATAGACAGGCTAGGGTAGCAAATATACACAGGCTAGGGTAGCAAATATACACAGGCTAGGGTAGTATATAGACAGGCTAGGGTAGCAAATATAGACAGGCTAGGGTAGTATATAGACAGGCTAGGGTAGTATATAGACAGGCTAGGGTAGCAAATATAGACAGGCTAGGGTAGCAAATATAGACAGGCTAAGGTAGGATATAGACAGGCTAGGGCAGCATACGGGCAGGCTAGGGTAGTATAGGGGCAGGCAAGGAGGGGTGGGCTAGGTTAGTATTGGGGCAGGTGAGTAGACCGGGGGGCAGTTGTCATCATGACACACAAAACTGCTGGAAAATAAATCTTGGTTGTTTATTATGCTAGGGTAGTAAATAGACAGGCTAGGGTAGCAAATATAGACAGGCTAGGGTAGCAAATATAGACAGGCTAGGGTAGTATATAGACAGGCTAGGGTAGCAAATATAGACAGGCTAGGGTAGTATATGGACAGGCTAGGGTAGCAAATATAGACAGGCTAGGGTAGCAAATATAGACAGGCTAAGGTAGGATATAGACAGGCTAGGGCAGTATATGGACAGGCTAGGGTAGTATAGGGGCAGGCAAGGAGGGGTGGGCTAGGTTAGTATTGGGGCAGGTGAGTAGACCGGGGGGCAGTTGTCATCATGACACACAAAACTGCTGGAAAATAAATCTTGGTTGTTTATTATGCTGAGTAAATAGAAGAGAAGGAGAGGCGGCTGCGGTTAAATTTGCTGCCCCTCTCAAAAGTGTTGCCTGGGTCCAATGAACCCCCTGGCACTCATGGTAGGGCCGGCCTTGGGTGAAGGATTGGTGGAGCATGGATCACAGCTCGCTCCTGAATTTGGCTCGATTTCACACACACATGCATGTGGCTTTTGAGCGTTTCAGTGCTTTTTGCGTTTTGGATTCTTTTTTTCTTTAAATTTGGCTAATTTGTTGTTGGGCAGAATAAATAATGCAAAACGCATCAAAAACGCACTACATGCTTTTTTCTGCTTCTCCATTGAAGTCCATTGAAACAAAAAAGCAAAAAAAAGCACTGTTTTGCATTTAAAAAAGTCCCTGACGATTTATAAAAACACAAAAGTGCATTCATGTGATTGTGTTCCATAAGAACCCGTGTTATATTGTTATATATAATGTCCTGTGATTCCGCAAAAAGCAGGAAAAACAAAACACATTAATGTGAACCGAGCCAAACATGCTCCTTTTATTTTCTACAATTGAATGAATCTGTGATTAGGAACACCTGATCAATTGCTCGGTAACACAAATTACTAATCAGCCAATCCCATGGTAGTATTCAAACATCAGAGTGGAGAAGAAAGGGGATCTGGGTGACTTTGAACGTGGCGCCGTTGTTGGTGGCAGACGGGCCGGTCTGAGTATTTCTGGGATTTTCACACACAACCATCTCTTGGGATTACAGAGAATGGTGGGGAAAAGAGAAAATATCCAGTGAGTGGAAGTTGTATGGAGGAAAATGCCTGGTTGATGTCAGAGGAGAATGGGCAGACTGGTTCCAGATGATAGAAAGACAACAGTAACTCAAATAACCTCTCGTTACACCCAAGCAGGCATGTACTGGCCATTGGGACTACCGGGAGTTTCCTGGTGGGCCGATGGCTCAGTGGGCCACTCTGATGTAAGGGGGCTGGTGATGGGACACTCTGATGTAAGGGGGCTGGTGATGGGACACTCTGGTGTAAGGGGGCTGGTGATGGGACACTCTGATGTAAGGGGGCTGGTGATGGGACACTCTGATGTAAGGGGGCTGGTGATGGGACACTCTGATGTAAGGGGGAGCTGATGGGACACTCTGATGTAAGGGGGAGCTGATGGGACACTCTGATGTAAGGGGGAGCTGATGGGACACTCTGATGTAAGGGGGTGCTGATGGGACACTCTGATGTAAGGGGGCTGGTGATGGGACACTCTGATGTAAGGGGGCTGGTGATGGGACACTCTGATGTAAGGGAGTGCTGATGGGACACCCAAAATGTAAGTGGGCCGGTCTGGGTGAAGTCCAGGGCCAAATTTCTGTCCCAGTCCAGCCCTGCACCCAAGGTATGCAGAATACCATGTCTTAACACATACACAGCCAACCTTGAAGCAGATGGGCTACAGCAGCAGAACACCACATCGGGTGCCCCTCCTGTCAGATAAGAACAGGAAACTGAGGCTACAATTGGTACAGGATCACCAAAACTGGACAATAGGAGTTTGGTAAAATGTTGCCTGGTCTGATGAGTCTGGATTTCAGCTCCGACATTCAGATGGTGGGGGTCAGAATTTGGCGCATGGATCCATCCTGCCTTGTATCACCGGTTCAAGCTGGTGGTGGGGGTGTAATGGTGTGGGGGATGGGGTATCACCGGTTCAAGCTGGTGGTGGGGGTGTAATGGTGTGGGGGATGGGATATCACCGGTTCAGGCTGGTGGTGGGGGGTGTAATGTGTGGGGGATGGGATATCACCGATTCAAGCTGGTGGTGGGGGTGTAATGGTGTGGGGGATGGGGTATCACCGGTTCAGGCTGGTGGTGGGGGTGTAATGGTGTGGGGGGTGGAATATCACCGGTTCAGGCTGGTGGTGAGGGTGTAATTGTGCGGGGGATGGGATTTCACCGGTTCAAGCTGGTGGTGGGGGTGTAATGGTGTGGGGGATGGGGTATTACCGGTTCAGGCTGGTGGTGGGGGTGTAATGGTGCGGGGGATGGGGTATCACCGGTTCTGGCTGGTGGTGGGGGTGTAATGGTGCGGGGGATGGGGTATCACCGGTTCAGGCTGGTGGTGGGGGTGTAATGGTGCGGGGGATGGGATATCACCGGTTCAGGCTGGTGGTGGGGGTGTAATGGTGCGGGGTATGGGGTATCACCGGTTCAGGCTGGTGGTGGGGGTGTAATGGTGCGGGGGATGGGGTATCACCGGTTCAGGCTGGTAGTGGGGGTGTAATGGTGTAGGGGGTGGGGTATCACCGGTTCAGGCTGGTGGTGGGGGTGTAATGGTGTGGGGGATGGGGTATCACTGGTTCAGGCTGGTGGTGGGGGTGTAATGGTGTGGGGGGTGGGATATCACCAGTTCAGGCTGGTGGTGGGGGTGTAATGGTGTGGGGGATGGGGTATCACCGGTTCAGGCTGGTGGTGGGGGTGTAATGGTGTGGGGGGTGGGATATCACCGGTTCAGGCTGGTGGTGGGGGTGTAATGGTGTGGGGGATGGGATATCACCGGTTCAGGCTAGTGGTGGGGGTGTAATGGTGTGGGGGATGGCGTATCACCGGTTCAGGCTGGTGGTGGGGGTGTAATGGTGTGGGGGATGAGATATCACCGGTTCAGGCTGGTGGTGGGGGTGTAATGGTGTGGGGTATCACCGGTTCAGGCTGGTGGTGGGGGTGTAATGGTGTGGGGGATGGGGTGTCACCGGTTCAGGCTGGTGGTGGGGGTGTAATGGTGTGGGGGATGGGGTATTACCGGTTCAGGCTGGTGGTGAGGGTGTAATGGTGTGGGGGATGGGGTGTCACCGGTTCAGGCTGGTGGTGGGGGTGTAATGGTGTGGGGGATGGGGTATCACCAGTTCAGGCTGGTGGTGGGGGTGTAATGGTGTGCGGGATGGGGTATCACCGGTTCAGGCTGGTGGTGGGGGTGTAATGGTGTGGGGGATGGGGTATCACCGGTTCAGGCTGGTGGTGGGGGTGTAATGGTGTGCGGGATGGGGTATCACCGGTTCAGGCTGGTGGTGGGGGTGTAATGGTGTGGGGGATGGGGTATCACCGGTTCAGGCTGGTGGTGGGGGTGTAATGGTGTGGGGGATGGGGTATCACCGGTTCAGGCTGGTGGTGGGGGTGTGATGGTGTGGGGGATGGGGTATCACCGGTTCAGGCTGGTGGTGGGGGGTGTAATGGTGTGGGGGATGGGGTATCACCGGTTCAGGCTGGTGGTGGGGGTGTAATGGTGTGGGGGATGGGGTATCACCGGTTCAGGCTGGTGGTGGGGGTGTGATGGTGTGGGGGATGGGGTATCACCGGTTCAGGCTGGTGGTGGGGGGTGTAATGGTGTGGGGGATGGGGTATCACCGGTTCAGGCTGGTGGTGGGGGTGTAATGGTGTGGGGGATGGGGTGTCACCGGTTCAGGCTGGTGGTGAGGGTGTAATGGTGTGGGGGATGGGGTATCACCGGTTCAGGCTGGTGGTGGGGGTGTAATGGTGTGGGGGATGGGGTATCACCGGTTCAGGCTGGTGGTGAGGGTGTAATGGTGTGGGGGATGGGGTATCACCGGTTCAGGCTGGTGGTGAGGGTGTAATGGTGTGGGGGATGGGGTATCACCGGTTCAGGCTGGTGGTGAGGGTGTAATGGTGTGGGGGATGGGGTGTCACCGGTTCAGGCTGGTGGTGAGGGTGTAATGGTGTGGGGGATGGGGTGTCACCGGTTCAGGCTGGTGGTGGGGGTGTAATGGTGTGGGGGATGGGGTATCACCGGTTCAGGCTGGTGGTGAGGGTGTAATGGTGTGGGGGATGGGGTGTCACCGGTTCAGGCTGGTGGTGGGGGTCCAACCCGCTACTAGCAAAGGGGACCTAATAAAGTGTCCGGTGAGTGTATATAGATATAAATAATGAAATGTGGGTGACAGAATATTGGGCACTGGCTGAATAACAGCAATAAAATAAATACAATATAAATAGTGGAACTTATGGTGACAATAATAATAAAACACTGAAGTAAAATGAAGATGAAATCTGGAGAAAAAAAAAAATAAAAACTTTCACAGCAACCAATAGAAATCGCTCATAGTGACTAGTGAGTGCCGTTAGTTGGAAGATTTTGCACCCATAAAATATATTAGACTGACAGACGGACGGATGAATATATGAAAGATATAAAAGCCAGATAAATAAAAACCAGAGGTGATCAAATACCACCAAAAGAAAACTCTATTTGTGGGAATTTTTTTATTTTATTTGGGTACAGTGTCGCACGACCGCGCAATGGTCAGTTAAAGCGACATAGTGCTGAATCGTAAAAAGTGCTCTGGTCAGGAAGGGGGGTAAAATCTTCTGGGGCTGAAGTGGTTAAATTAACAATTTTTTTAATTTTTATATATATATATAAAATATAACTTTGTTAATTTAACCACTTCAGCCCCACAAGATAGATATATATATATATATAGATATATATATATATATAAAATCATTTCTTTTTAACCTCCTGCAGATAGATACATATATATGTCTATCTATCTGTGTATGTGTGTATATAAGTAAAAAAATAAAAAATATATTATATATATATATATATATATAATCTTATTTTTTATTACCTCCTGAAGAGATTTTATATATATATCTCTCTTCAGGAGGTACAAAAATAAGATATATATATATTATATATAATTTTTTTTTATTATTATTTATATACACACACACACACAGATAGATAGACGTATATATGTATCTATCTGCAGGAGGTTAAAAAGAAATGATTTCATTTATATATTCTTCTGGGGCTGAAGTGGTTAAATTAACAAAAAAAAGTTTATATTTATTTATTTTGGCCCAGTCCACTATTGAGAATAAAAAAAAATTAGAAATAGGGAGAAGTCTGTTACCATTTACCACCTGGGGAAAACCCCAGTATAATCCTCCTGGATACACAAAGTAGCTGCAATGATATGTACAGTTTTACTAACACATGTCAGAGCTACAAAATTGTATTCAGACATTACCAGCAGTCACTAAGGGGTTAATGAACAATGAATCTAGCCGGACTGTATTGACAATGTTCAGGAAAAGGTGAGCTCAGCCTTTCATTCACAAGCAACCTGACAGTTAGCTTTGGCCAACTGACAAATCTATTTTTAGCTGAGCTCAGCGCATTTTGCAGCAGTGCTGTTAAGCGAGGTGCAGCACAACTGCCACTGATGACATCATAGTAGAGAGATTTCTCAGCCTATATAAAACCGCGTCAGGGCTGATTTGTCATTTTTAGCCTGACTCTTGAACAGAACACATCTGTGTATTCTGCTCTGAGAACTCTCATTCAATTTACTAAGTGAATATTGTATTCAGATACTTTCTGATCAGATAAGCAAATAATAAATAGAATTATTTCCTTCTTGTCACATTTCTATATTATTAGTGACAAGTTTTGGAAAATGAGCCTTTTGAAAGCATTTGCCATTTTCTGCTTTCTGGCTTTTAGTGTAGAATTAGCGAACGGTCGGCCATTATACAAACGCATTGATGCCACAGCCGGATCTGAAGTGAAGATCCCGGGGGTGGCCAACGTCCCTCTTCCTGATACCGGCAATGTTCGGATTGAGTGGGGATGGACCCCGGAAGGAGGAGACGGTCCCTACACTCCAATCCTGAACCGCGATCTTACCGACCTGGAGAAGCAGCAGAGTAAAGTGGATAGCTCCATTGTATTCGATGCCATCCAGAAAACAGACAGCGGGACCTACGAGGCCCGCTTCATCATAGATGACGTCCCGCTTCAGCCATTCGAGAAGATCCTCATTCACGTGACTGGTAAGTCTTACAGGATTTGGTTTATTATAGCAACACCACTTACTGTTCTCACATATATATTATTATTATTATAGCCAAATTTACCACCCTAACTCCTCCCACAGCTTTTACACTACATACACGGTAATATACCGAGACGTGCGGATTGTTCCCGATTGGTGCGCTATTACTTTGTGGAACGTTTCACAGAATGGTTCACAAAATATCGTCGTTTTTGCGGCGAAATTTGTCCCATAGGAATGAATGGCGAAATGTTCAAAACTAGAGTGGGAGGAGACAAAAGCCGATAACCCCCCCATGATCAGCCAATACATTATGACCCCCCATGATCAGCCAATACATTATGACCCCCCATGATCAGCCAATACATTATGACCCCCCATGATCAGCCAAAACATTATGACCCCCCCCCCATGATCAGCCAATATATGTCCACAACCTGATCAGCCAGTATATTATGTCCACAACATACATAGTTAGTAAGGTTGAATAAAGACACCAGTCCATCCAGGTCAACCTGAGTGGGTGTCTACAATTGTCCCTATCCCTGTACATTGCACACTCACATCGGCCCCTACCCTCAAGGAGCCCACAATCTAAGGTCCTCATTCATATACTAGGGCCAATTTTGGACAGAAGCCAATTAACCTACCTGCATGTCTTTGGAGTGTGGGAAGAAACCGGAGTACCTGGAGGAAACCCACGCAGGCACAGGGAGAACATGCAAACTCCAGGCAGGTAGTGTCGTGGTTGGGATCTGAACCAGTGACCCTTTTTACTGCTAGGCGAGAGTGCCAACCACTACACCACTGTGCCGCCCTACAAACATGATCAACCAATACATTATGTCCACCACATGATGCAGTGCCCAGAGATCACTGACCCAATACACAGTGCCCAGAGATCACTGACCCAATACACAGTGCCCAGAGCAGGAACGTGACCCCATACACAGTGCCCAGAGCAGGAACGTGACCCCATACACAGTGCCCAGAGCAGGAATGTGACCCCATACACAGTGCCCAGAGCAGGAACGTGACCCCATACACAGTGCCCAGAGCAGGAACGTGACCCCATACACAGTGCCCAGAGCAGGAACGTGACCCCATACACAGTGCCCAGAGCAGGAACGTGACCCCATACACAGTGCACAGAGCAGGAACGTGACCCCATTCACAGTGCCCAGAGCAGGATTGTGACCCCAAACAGTGCCCAGAGCAGATCAGTGACCCCATACTCAGTGCCCAGAGCAGATCAGGCATGCCCCTTAGTGCCTGTGTACCACAGCATGCTGCCATAGATTAGATCAAAGGACTGGACAGCCCCTCCCCCTCCCTTTCAAGGCCTGGCAGCCCCATTAAGAACAGAACAATGCTTGTGTTCCGCCAGATTAGGTGACCCGTCAGAATTGGTAACAGAAGTGACGTTCTGTCGCCGCCATATTGCTACACTCCACACTCCTCCGTAAACACACAGATCCATGTCCTGTCAGGTGAGAGGAGACCGATGGTGTGTTCTCAATACTGAGGAACACCGATCGGTCTCCTCCCCTTGGGTGAGTCCCCTCCCCCTACAGTTAGAATCACTCCCTAGGATACACATTTATCGCCTTCCTTGCCCCCTAGTGTTAACCCCTTCCCTGTCAGCCACATTTATACAATAATCAGTGCATTTTTATAGCTCTGATCGCTGTATAAATGTGAATGGTCCCAAAAAAGTGTCCGATGTGTCCGCCGCAATATTGTACTTATAGTACCTGTCTCCAGCCCATAAGAGTACCCGAGTACCTATCTGCAGCCCATGCCTCATAGAATATACGTTGTGGTGTTTGCTTTCCAAAATGGGGTAATTTTGTGGGTAATTCCACTGTCCAGGACCTTCAAAAGTGTGATAGGTAGGAATGAAATGAGATGTGTAATTTATGCTCCTAGGTACTACTTCACTGTTGTGGCCAGGCTGTGTAAAAGTCTCACACATGTGGTATCACCATACTCTGGAAGAATAGTAGAATGTATTTTGGGGTGTAATTTGTTGTATGTGTATTATGTATATATTATGTATATATACACATACAGTATGACAGAAAGTAATGCAACAACCACCATTTTATTCTCTAGAGTGTTTGAAAATATATATATATATATATATATATATATATATATATATATATATATATATATAATTTGTGGGGGGTTCTAAGTAATTTTCTAGCAAAAAAAAAACTGTTTTTAACTTGTAAACACCGAGTTTCAGAAAGGCTCGGGGCTGAAGTGGTTAATAGGTGTTTTCTAGAGTTGAGCTTTACATTCTTAGCCACTAACTACAATAAATAAATTAAATCTACTAGTCCATCCAACAACACCCCCCCTTCCCACATAGCAATGCCGCTGTCCAATAGTTGCTACATTACTCCTCTATAGATACAGTGGCAGAGTGGATGTAGCCACCCCAATGCCTTTAAAAGAAAGGAATAGTCTGTAAAAAGATAACTAATGCAGCCACCACACCTAATTAATGTAAAGTTTCATTTTTGTTTGTACAACAGATTGGAATGGCAAGTGGATGTATCATTATACATTATATAAATAAGGGCCTTAAATACACTTTAATGAATTAAAAAACAAAAAAAACAAAAAAAAAAAACACAATATATACCCCAATTTTTAGGTAAAATATGAGAACATCTTATGCCAAGTAAATAGATAAAATGTCAAGCATGCGCTCGCGGAATGGCGCCAAACTACAATACTTAAAAGTCCCCATAGGGGACACTATGCATTTCTACAAGTTACCAGTTTAGAGTTATAGAGATCTATATTGCTCTCGCTCTGACGTTCGTGGTGATATCTCACATGTATGGTGTGAACACCATTTATATATGTGGGCGTGACCTACGTATGCGTTCAAAACTGCACATGAGCAAGGGGGGCTTTACATTAAAAAATTGCATTATTTATATTACAATTTTTTATATATTTTTACACTAAAAATAATTTTGATCACTTTTATTCCTATCACAAGAAATGTAAACATCCCTTGCAATAGAAATAAGCAGTGACAGGTCCTCTTTATGGAGAGATCGGGGGGGGGGGGGGTCAATAAGACTCCACATCTCTCCTCTACAATGGAAAGCATTAGATATAAAAAAAATTAAAAAAATAATCTAATGCTTTAAAAAAAAAAAAAAGACTACGGGAAAAGTAAAAATCCTCCCTTGCGGCTTCCTTACTGCAAGTGTGAATTGCTCATTTGTGTCTAGAGGACGAGGAAAGTTACACTTCCCCTGATCCTCCAGTAGATGGTGCTCCCCTATGCTCCTCCAGTGGACAGTCCCTTGGCCTATCCAATACAGAGGAAGTGAAGGGAAATCTATCCAATGGGGACACAGACCACAATGTTTTCTAATAGGTTGGGGAAGATTTTGATCCTTTGTTAGGTTTTTATTGGTATGCCCCCATTGGGGAGGATTGTCACCACTTCCTGTTCCTGTGATCCTGGTACAGGAAGTAAGAGGAAATGTATAACTCTAACCTTCCCCGGCTCTATAAAAAAAAACAAAAAGGTAAAAAAAAATCCTAAATTCATAGCCAATTGGATCAGGGACATTTGGAACAGGTTTATAGTCATGAATGGAAAATGGTTTGTTGAACTTCATAGCTCATTATTTGGACATTTAAGTGAATTTTCTGTTTTTATTTCATCAGATCCCACATCCACCGAGACTGTCGAGAGCGAGACGATCAGGGACCAGGAAAGAAATACGGACACCCAGACGGAAACCCCTCCAGGTGCTTCCTATGAGACGGCCGATTCCGAGCCAGTTAGGAAGCACGAAAGGAACATGGACACTGCATGGAAAACTCCAGATGCTCCCTCTGAGACCACCGATTCCGAGCTGGTCAGGGAGGTCCAAAGGAACATGGACACTCCTCCAGACGCTCCCTCTGAGACCACCAAGACAGACAGGGAGGAACAAAGTGACCTGGAGGTAGAGAGGGAGACACCACCAGACACTTCCACTGAGGAGGTCCCCATAGTGTCTCCAACAGTGACAACGGAGACCAGTACCCATAAGGGGATAAAAACCAATCCTGATGTTGAATCTTTGGCCAATATCTACGACCAGCTAAAAAGAAGCGGCTACCTCCCATATGTGTGTGTAGCTGCTGTACTCTTGGTACTAGGATTATTAATCGGAGTTCCTGCAGGACTTTACTTTGGGTAAGTTATTGCACATTCTTCATAGGTTTTCTCCATTACACTTCATGCTATCACCCACTGTATCTGAGCCCTCCCCCCCTCCCAATATTTACCATTTTTCCTATAGGTGGGCAGTTGATCAGACTGAGGCGGTGTGTTTTCTGTACTTATTGCCCGGGGTTTAGCAGCACACGCCCCTCACTGGTCATCATGAGATTAAAGCACCTCTAATGCCCCGTACAGGCGGTCGGACTTTGCGACGACAAAATCTGTCAGATTTATTCAGACGGATTTTGGCCCAAACTTCTCTTGCATACACACAGTCACACAAAGTTGTCGGAAAATCCGATCGTTCGGAACGCGGTGATGTAGAACACGTACGACAGGACTATAGAGAGGCCAGTAGCCAATAGCTTTCGTCTCGTAATTTATTCTGCGAATGCGTGACGCTTTGTCCGTCGGAATTGTCTACACGCGATCGAAATTTAAAACGATCGGATTTTGTTGTCGGAAAATTTTAGATCCTGCTCTCAAACTTTTTGCGTGTAAAAGTCCGATGGAGCCCACACACGATCGGATTTTCCGACAACAAAATTCGATCGCACATTTTCCGTCCGACCGCGTGTACAGGGCATAACATTTGTTCTATGGGGGAGGGGGTGAATGAACTGAGGCTGCTGGTAACAGTAACAAATGGGGTGATGGCGCGGGACTATTTGTTTTCTATCAAACACAGATTTAGGTGGCATCAGCTATTAATTCTGAAGATTATTGCTGGTTTATGGACACATTCTTATAACATTTCTTTCTTTATCTGCATAGAATTCGGTGTTGCAGGAACAGATTGAGAGACAGGGACAACCTACAGAGGATGGAGGAAGGTCTCCTGGACCCGGAAGGAGGGCCAAGGGTGGAAGAAGTGGCGACAGAAGAGTTACAGCCAATGAAGGAGGAACTTGCAGAGGTGCAAAAAAAATTGGCAGAAAGGGAAGAAGAGCTCTCTGTAACTAAGAAAAAACTGGCAGAGAAGGAAAAAGAAGTTACAAAGATGCAGGAAAGAACGGTGAATAAAGAAAAAGAACATGTTGAACTGCTCAGAGAGATCAGAGAAGATGTCAAAGCACTGGAACAGATGAAAAAAAACTTGGCAATAAGGCTAGTAACTAAGGCTCCAAGCACACTGGAGCTCATAAACTGCAGGTTATTGGAGTTTGGGCGTTTTTTTAAAAGCCCATAAACTCCACTCTATGTTAGCCTATGTGTCGATGCACACATGGACGTTTTTTAGCTTTAATGAGCAGTGGAGTTTTTAAATAAAATAAAAAAGGGGGGGTACAAGGGAGTAAAGAGGGTGAGGGTGGGGCAGGGAAGGGAAGGGGATGAGGGAGCTAAGGCATCCCATCCTTAGTGCCAGGTGCATAAGACTGCAATTGCGGACGGCTTTAATGGCTAGGAACATTTCTTCACATGACTATAAACCTGCATTTCCCTGAGTAGTGTCATCGACTTTCGGACACCGTCCAGGTATATTTGCCATCCATCATTCTATCATATATAGGGGGGTAGCCGGGGTATCAATACAGGGGGGTAAGGGAGGATATAAAAATGAGAAAACAGAACCAGACAACAAAAAAAGGGGGGAAGTGGGGGAAGCACAGCAAATGCATTTACCGGAGAGGTTTTGTGTAGGACATTCTCAGTTGTTGGTATAAAATCCACTGTAAAGGTCGGGCTTAGGGGTAGATTCAAGTAAGTTCCACCTCTCAATGTCTTTCGTGGTCACCCCGGCGACACCAACCTCCATTCAAAAAATGGCGGTAGGCCTGCTTGTTAGATCCTAAGATTATTAAGAAACAGTTCAGTCTTGGAATGGTGACGCCAGAGTGACCACAACATGGTGAGCTTATCGTAAGTGTCCTCGGCCTTCGCCTGCAATTCCTCCATGAGCATTATGTCATTAAGGATATCCACCCACTTGGAGATGGAGTCCTTCTTCCAGTATAAGGAGATGACATGGCGAGCTGCCGAGAGGAAAAATCTTAAAAGACCACATCTCTGAGATTGGACCGTTCCTGGGAGGATGGATAGGAGAGCAGAGCCTTGACGCTTCACTTCCTGGTTCCCTACTGCGCATGCGCGACATCGCTGGTCCCTGCTGTCTTCTGCGACCTGTGTGGCGTCCTTAACAATAGCTGGTTGTTAAGGAGTAGACCATATCCTTAACAATTAATGACCTTCAACCAATGAAAACCAAAGAATTGCCAGCAATAACATTTTAAAATAAATCAACGTGTGGGTCCCCGCAATCCATACCACGCCACATGCCCTCAACATGAGGGGTGTTTGGGGTATGGGGCTTCCCTCCCCCTAAGTACTTTGTCCCCATCAACATGGGGGGCAAGCTGCTTTCGGGGAGGGGGAGGGGAGCCCCTCTATCCCAAAGCACCCCCCATGTTGAGGACATGTGGCCTGGTATTGTTGGTGATGGGGGTGCGGGGAGGGGGAGACCCTCTATCCCAAAGCACCCCCCATGTTGAGGACATGTGGCCTGGTATGGTTGGTGATGGGGGTGCGGGGAGGGGGAGAGGGAGGAGGGGGGGCCCCTCTATCCCAAAGCACCCCCCATGTTGAGGACATGTGGCCTGGTATGGTTGGGGGTGGCGGGTGGATGCTGCCGCTGCCATCTTTGGTGAGGGAATCAGGAAGAGAAGCCTTGAGGCTGCACTTGCTGGTTCCCTACTGCACATGCGAGACTCATGCTGCGTGATGCCACTGGTCCCTGCTGTCTTCTGGGACCTGTGTGGCGTCCTTAACAATAGCTGGTTTTTAAGGAGTGGGACATGTCCTTAACAACTGACTCATCAGCTTTTTCCTGCCGGCAGCTGGATGAAAACCAAAGAATTGCCAGCAATAACATTTTAAGTTAAATCAGGGTGGGAGTCCCTCTAATCCATACCAGGCCCTTTGGGGGTCTGTAGGAGCTGAATGGTGCCAGTCGGTGACCCCAGAAGAGGAGGAGCTGAAGGGTGCCAGTCGGTGACCCCAGAAGAGGAGGAGGAGGAGGGAGGAGGAGGGAGGAGGAAGGAGGAGGAGGAGATGGACAGATGGACAGAGCATGCGATTCCTTCATCCTCAAATCGGGAGGACCTCAGGCAAGATGAACTCCAAATTGCAGATGAGTTTGGCTACGTGCCCGGGTAAAAACAGGACTAACATTTATTTACTGACACACACTTACATACAATGACTGGCATACACTGACCTACACTAACAGAGGACATCCATATGTACATAAACTGACCGCTCCATGCTTTAGATAGATGTACACAGACACACAACCAAATTAGGAGAGAGTAGATCGCACACACAGATTATAGGATGAGGCCGTACTACAAACATACATCCAACATTAGAGAGAGGATGACTAGCATCCAGTAGGGTAGCTTAGTGTAGTTAGTGTAGGTCCTGCCCTAGAAGAGTCTACCTTGCCGTGGTGGGCAGGCTTGGAATCTCTTGGCCAAAAGTGTGTCAGCGAATGGGCGATCACCAGATCTTCACTTCTGGCCAATTGATTTTACTAAAGGACTCTTGTTTTAATCAGAGTATATATAGTTGGAAAAGGAAAATAATATTTGTCAGGTCCATAATTATACTTTCATAAACACACAATAAAAATTTGGTATATTTACATTTTAATTACTTCCTCTTTTACTTAATCTTTTCATGACCGGGGGGGGGGAGGGGGTTATTACCACTTGGATGCACAGACCACATTTGCAAGGCTGGAAGGGGCTCTATGGCTACTTCTTCCACTTCTGGTGTGTGTAGGGATGTGTATAAGGTGTTTATGTATTAATATTAGGGGGGTGCATCTTCACCGGTCTCACCATTCAATTTGATTATCCTGTCCGCAATTCGATTCCACGATGCATCACGATTGATACCCAAGTGCCCATGGTTTTCAATTTTTTCATCAAAAAATTAATTCAAGCAGTCAGAAATTGAAGAAATATATTTAAAAAAAAAAAAAAATTACACAGTATTTGTGAAAAGATCACTAAGACAAGACATAAACCATGACTGAAATAATAAGAATGATAGAAAAGGTATTGTAATGTAAAATATATTATTATTATAATTGCACTTACTGAATATAATATATGTGGGACTGACTGTATGGCCTGCGCTGCCGCCAGCCTGAGCCAATATATTATTGACACGAATGAAATGACAACGTGTCCCATTAATTATGGTTTTATGACTATATGTCATTGTCTTAGTGATTGATTCACATCACACAACTTCATTGGATACCTTTTTATATGATTTTAGTTCTGGTTTTGCTCATCATTACACGGCCTCACACATGCAATGCATGCCATGCGCAGCCATGATGCCATGCAATGGGCATGTGCGGGGCAGTGATGATGATGAGCCAAACCATAAATCAAAGGAAGCAATGAAGTGATGTGAATCAAATCAATCACTATGATAAGACCATAAACCAGAATTCATTACATGGCATGGTCACTTTTATGTTTAGGTCCACCATCATTATCATTTACAATTACTGGTCATAATTTGGCATTTTTTTCACTGCAGTGAAGTCCACATAGATGGTGGAGCATCAGATACATTATATATACTACTAGTAGAGTTATATATACTCAGGGCTTTAATTCACAGAAAATAGGTACAGGAACTCAACCCCCTCTCACCCCCCACTGGGTGATCCTACCCCTTTAAAACCCTCCCACTGTTAGCGGAATTTGACCACACCCACAGTTTGATGCGGTTTGGCGGGTGTGTGTATTCAAATTCCACTAACAGTGGGAGAGTCTTAAAGGGGCAGGATCATCCAGTGGGGGTGTCGGCCTCTGCACTGTACCCTGGGCACCTGCATCTCCCCTGCCCCCACCTTGTACTCAGTGGGAACCATTGGGAAGACAAACTGTCACTTGTAAACAGAGAAGCCGGACTTCGGTGTTTACAAGCAAAAGAGGTGAACAGGGAGTAGAGGGCCTGAGCCAGAGGTGGTGGATCCGAGTTCCACCAAGTTCCAACCTGTCAGTTTTTTTTTTCACAGAAAATAAGTACAGGAACTCAACCACAACCCCCCCAAAAAAACGCCTATTACCCCCCACTGGATGATCCCGCCCCTTTACAACCCTGCCACTGTTAGTGGAATTTGATCACACCCACAATTTGATGCTTTTTTTAGCTCTGATTGCTGTACAAATGTCGATTATCTCCCCCAAAAAATTTCAAAAGTGTCCGATCTGTCCGCCGCAATATTCCAGTCTCACTAAAAATCGCAGATCACTGACATTACTATTAAAAAAAAAATTATATAATAAAAATGCCATGAATATATACCCTATTTTGTAGATGCTATAACTTTTGCGTAAAATAATCAATATGCGCTTATTTTAATTTTTTTTAACAAAAATATGTAGAAGAATATTTATCGGCCTAAACTGAGGAAGAAGTTTGTTTTCTATTTTTTTTTTGGGGGGGAGGGGGGTATTTATTATAGCAGTAAGTAAAAAAACTATTTTTTTTGTTTTCAAAATTGTCGCTTTTTTTTGTTCATAGCACAAAAAATAAAAACCGCAGAGGTAATCAAATACCACTAAAAGAAAGCTCTATTTGTGGGGGAAAAAAGGACGTTGGGTACAATGTCACACGACCGCGCAATTGTTAGTTAAAGTGACGCAGTGCCGAATCACAAAAAATGGCCTGGTCATTAAGGGTAAAAATCTTCTGGTCTGTAGGTGGTTAAAGGCTCAGTATTTTTATTTTTAATAACAAACATGTTATACTGACCTCCTCTATGCAGATAGATTTGCACAGAGCAGCCCCTATCCTCCTCTTCTCGGGTCCCTCGCCGGCACTCCTGGCCCCTCCCTCCCGTCGAACCAAGGCAGACCTCCGTGTATCCATTCAGGCACGGAGCACGGACCTGACTCCACCCCCTCTCTCCCCTGATTAGCTGACTGACTTTAATTGACAGCCTTGGGAGCCAATGGCGCTGCTGCGGTGTCTCCGTCAATAAGGAGGAGTGTCCTGGATGGCTTAGAGATGCGTGGACATCCCTGGAGAGGGAGATGGGGCTCAGGTAAGTAATTAGGGGGGGCTGCTCTACACAGGCGGCTTTTTATCTTAATGCACCTTCTGCCTTTACAACTCCTTTAATTCTAAAATGTAAATGTCATTTGACTTCTTGTATCGATGGAATGATTGGAGGACTCTGGGTTCACCACACACCAGAACACATCATCCTCGCCAATCAGAGAACGCCGCCGGTACGGGGTGAAGTCGGTCTACACATCTCTCTCCATCAGAGGAAATAATAGGATGTTCTGTGTCTTTCCCTCTATCATATACGGTTCGGTGGGACTGAAGAGCCACTTTAGCGCTCAGCGTGTCATTTACTATGGAGACGCTTCTGCAGATTCCATATTTTTTTGCGCCGCGGCATCCGGGCAAATATCAGTGTTACATCGCCGCTGCTCCCCGCTGGGGCCGCCTGCGGACAACATTGGAGATTCAGAGGCGCCCAATACAGACCATGAATAATGCACGGAGCGGCAGAGACAGAGAATTTAGCACAGCGGCACGGCTTGTCCTCATCAGTATATAAAACTCGGGAGGAAATTGGGAAGTCGTCTCAGAAGAGCAAAACCAGATAATGGCGGCTATGAGGGTTTAAAGGGGAAATCGCTTGTCGGCGCTCTGCGGCTTCTGAAGATCGGCTCTGGAGCGGTGAACCGCCATCATTATGAAGCCACAAAGGCCAGTTCATTGGATTTTAGTTCTCAGCAAGGAGCTTTCCCAAAACTGAAATGACAAGATTATAATGTGTTATGGGAACCCGTCATCTACTTAAAGTGAAAGTACTGAAAGAACGCCGTTTGTATGTGCGTGGGACCAAAGTGCGCGTTCACCTTTGTGTGTAAGCATGGGAGGAGAGAGGCACTTAATTTTTTTTTTATTATTATTAAATTATTTAATTTAACTGTTGCTTTAATTTATTTTAATCGCTTTTATAGCTATCACAAGGAATGTACACAGCCTCTTTTTGGAGAGTTCGGGGGTCTGTAGGACGCCAAATTCCTGCTCTGCCCTTAAAAGCATTATTCAAACCACCAAGATCGCTGTTTCTGAAGGCTTTTGATTTTTTTTTAAAAATGGTGCTAATGGTTTTGGAGTAAACTGGAAGCGATGTCATTGCTTCCGGGTTACTATTACGAACAGCCGAGCAAAAGCAGATCCTGTTCAGCTGCCTGGCCAGATGGCAGATGTGCCGGCTGGTCGCTCTGGCCTCCTGGTAGGAGAGTGAGAGAGACGTGGAAGGTGGCGGGGGGGACGTCCCCTCCCGCTGCTTGTAATAGCAATCCAGCAGCTGGTGAGCCCCTCCAGTTGCTATTACAAGAGAACAAACGGTACCAGGGTGATGCCCGCAGCTACATATAATCCCAGTGCACCCAGTGGAAGTCCAATCACGTACCGGTACATCGCTGGATGGAAAGTGGTTAAACAGGAAAATACGAAAAGTTTACATTTACACTTCCCTATAACAAAATAGTTTTGTTTGTTTTGTTTTTGTCCTTGGATTGCATAAATAAATACATTTTTGCAAATTAGGCCCCTTTCACACTGACGAACCAATCATTACCAACCATTGTTCTCTATGGAGCGGTGTCAGCGGACATGTTTCCACTGACAACCGCCGGCATCCGATCCGGTCTGCTAAAAACAGACAGGTGGGGGATACGTTCTCCCCATCCGTTCGGCAAATTCGGATGACAGTCAGATGGAAATTAGACATGTGCAGTTTGTTTCGTTTTCCGAAATTCCATTTTTTTTCGAAAGTTCGTAAAATAGGAAAACGAAAAAAAATCAGAAATCCGAAAGTAAGAACAACAACAATTTGTGCTGCACACAGAAGGCTTTTCATCATAATGGATAGAAATGCACCTTCTGCCTTTACAACCCCTTTAGCCCACGTTCACATCGGGGCGATTTGACATGTTGAATTGCATGTCAAAGTGACGCCTATTTCCACAACCTCCGAAATTGATGCGACGTCAACTTTGCGGTGCCACACCGATTCCCAAAAAGTAGTTCCTGCGTTACTTATGGATACTTCGGGGGGAGGGGGGTGATTTCAATAGACATCTATACAGGAACCCGCACAGATATCTCTGAAATCGCTCCCAAAGTCGGACCGGAAAGCGCGTTTGAAATCGTGCGAGTTCAGCTGAACCCAGGCTTAATCTCACCAAATCACCAAACAAAAGCCTTTATTGTACTAAAAAAGTATTAATAAAAAAATCTCTGAATTACAAGAGAAACTTCAGAGTCGTTTTTCAGTCAGCGGATACAAATATTGTAGCTGCTGAGTTTAAAAAATCAGGCATGTACCAGAGCCGGGGATACAGCGCCACCTTCCTGCAGCCGGCTCTTACCTGTGCGGGTCTCTGGCACCACCATCTTGGATATGGGAGCCAGCTTTGGCTTTCCCGAGAAGCCCCATCGGTCTCCCCAGTGCCTGCAGGGTATTTCTATTCTCTTATTTTCACTACTATATTTTATTTGTATTGTTTTTTTGGTTTGTCTTTGCCCTATGTTGGGGTGTGGATTTCCTTTTTTTTTTTTTTACCCCACTGGTTTTCTGTGTCCATCTGCACGTCGACTTTTTCCTTTTGAACAGACAAGCGCTTTTTAATCTAAATATGTAATATGTAAACTATGGCTACCAGAATAGCTTTTTCTTTTTTAAAACGAGTAAAACGAGTAAATTCTATTCTAGACACTGAGATTCATTCTCTCATCTGCTATCTTTGAATACCTTGATTATGTCCTGAAGAAGCCTAACAGTGAAACACGTCAAAACACAAGGGCTCACTGTATACTCTGTATCATATATGTGATTTTTAACCTTTGAATGCTCTATTGATGGGTTTTTTTTTTCCTAATAAACTGTTATTTTTCTATACTGTGCTATTCGTTTTATATACCTTTAAAGTCTGACCTAGGGATCGTTAGTAAGTATCCCTTTCTCTTTATATTCCCCTAGTACCTGAGCTCACAAGGTGCCCTGTGAGCGGTCCCGCAGCCTCCTGGGACATGTCACATGTTCCAGGAGGCTGTGGGAGTGGAGGGGGCAGGGCAAGGGACTTCATCCTTCATCCTTGCCTAGTCGAGGATTGCGGAAGTGGGCACAAAAAAAAAAAAAAATTGGTACTCAGCCCCCCCCTCCAAAAAAAACAAAAACACAAGCCCACTTCTCGTTACTGGATGGGGTGGGTGCTGCTCAAACGGTCAGCAGGCTCTCAGCTGTGGCCGGCATGCTCTGCACTCACCTGTCAGGATGTTTTCGGCCAGGACGTTCACCGAGTGCTTTGACGTGTAGGTGATTTCCATAGGTGACCCACTTCTCCGATACACATGGGTGACAGGAAGTCTGTGCGCTCCACATGGGTCAACACCGCCACGCATTTCTCCTGAAAGAGAACGGAGAGGAAAGGTCAGACAGGGGAAAATATAATTCTTATATAACAATACAAACAGAAAGAGTAATTAGGACTGGAAAAGTGCAATGGCTCCATCATACCGTCCAATCACAGCTCAGCTTGTATTACTGTATATTGCACATTCATGATGCCCTTAACCACGTGAAGATAATCAGTGTTAGTCACTTTACCTGTCAGTGGTCATAACGTTTTGGCTGATCTGTGTATATAAATCACGAGGTGTTCAAAAGGGGATGTGACATGTTAACACTGAAAATTCTACACAAACCCTTTGCTGAGGAAGAAAAAAAGGAGGGGAAAGGGAAGGAGGGAAGGAAGGAAGGAAGGAAGGAAGGAAGGGGAAAGAAAAGGAAAGGAAATGAAACAGGAGAGGAAAGGAAAGGAAAGGAAAGAAGGAAGGGAGAAAGGAAAGGGGAAGGGGAAAGAAAAGGGAAAGAGGAAGCAGAGAAGCAAGGAGGAATGAAGGAGGAGGAAAAAAAGAGGATTAAAGAGAAAACTGAAAAGACAAAACGAGAAAAGAAAAAAGGTAAAAACAGAGAAGAGAGAGATGGAAGGTCACAAGAAGAAAGAAAAGAGACAGACAGAAGAAAGGCAAAAAGTAGAAAGACAAGAAAAATAAAAAAAGGAGACAGAGAGA
This sequence comes from Lithobates pipiens, assembly GCF_037356315.1. NCBI lineage: Eukaryota > Metazoa > Chordata > Amphibia > Anura > Ranidae > Lithobates > Lithobates pipiens. The sequence goes on from NW_027507788.1 coordinate 218,707,810, forward strand.
AGAAAGAAGAGAGAAGACTTGTAATGCCAATTTTTCACCGCTAGAGGTCTGAGGCCGGCGGAGACAATCTATCCACCGGCAGCCATTTTCCTGAAGACCACAACAAACAAGAGGCCAGGCGACTGCTACTAGAAATTGAGCTGCGGCACCGCCCTCCTCCCGCCCGGCTGCGACCTGATGTGGGAGGGGCAGAGCAATTGATATTGGCAGCTACCCGGGTATTTTGTCCCATTCTGTTCAGTAATGGCGGCGGAGAGTCTCCACTGCTGGGAATGCCTGATGTAAGGAGGGACTCCGACGGGAATGCCTGATGTAAGGAGGGACTCCGACGGGAATGCCTGATGTAAGGAGGGACTCCGCCGGGAATGCCTCATGTAAGGAGGGACTTCGCCGGGAATGCCTGATGTAAGGAGGGACTCCGCCGGGAATGCCTGGTGGCATCTGGGGGCAGGTGACACGCTCATAGCTCCCACTGATTCAGCATTATGGCAAGTTGAATGATTTAATTTTATATTACAATGTAATAGAAATAATGCGCTTTAATCATCCTGACACCATAACAACCATGGTGCCGGGATGATTGGAGTATCTTTAGATGCTGATTGTTAAACTTTCTGGATTGTAGGATCTGGGCCTGCTGTCCCTCCATCCCTCTTTCTTTTTTTCTTTCTTTTGCTCGCTTTCTCCCTTCGTCTCTCCCTCCAATCCTCGTTCATCTCAGACTCTGACCACACCCCTTTCGAGTCACACCCAATATATAGATAAACCACACCCATTTATTGCTGCGCCACATTTTTATTTTTCCTGCTACGTCACAACGCCAAAAACAAATGCCCCGCTCCAATGTTGGAAACTATGTACACCCCCCATATATACATATAATACACCCCCCATATATACATATAATACTCTCCCTCCCCCACAATATGTACATATAATAATACATCCCCTCCCCCACAATATGTACATATAATACATCCCCTCCTGCACAATATGTACATATAATACACCCCCCATATATACATATAATACTCTCCCTCCCCCACAATATGTACATATAATAATACATCCCCTCCCCCACAATATGTACATATAATACATCCTCTCCCGCACAATATGTACATATAATACACCCCCCATATATACATATAATACTCTCCCTCCCCCACAATATGTACATATAATACACCCCCATCTATACATATAATACACCCCCTCCCCCACAATTTGTACATATAATACACCCCCATATATACATATAATACACCCCCATATATACATATAATAACCCCCTTCCCCCCATATATACATGTAATACACCCCCTCCCCCACAATATGTACATATAATACACCCCCCACATATACATATAATATACCCACTTCCGCCCACATATACATATAATACACCCCTCCCCCACAATATGTACATATAATACACCCCCCACATATACATATAATACACCCCCTTCCCCCCATATATAGATATAATACACCCCCTCCCCCAGAATATATACATATGATATACCCCCCACCACAATATGTACATATAATACACCCCCTCCCCCCCTATATATACATATAATACTCCCCTCCCCCATATAATACACCCCCATATATACATATAATTCACCCCCCCTATATACACAGATCATTGAGGGGACCATGAATGCCAACATGTACTGTGACATACTGAAGCAGAGCATGACCCCCTCCCTTCAGAGACTGGGCCACAGGGCAGTATTTAGGATTGCAACCTGTCAGGGATTCATTCGGACACATTATTCAGACTGAACTATGACTTCCCAGCAGGGTTTCTGGCTGCAGTTGTCTAAGCTGAGAGTGTCTGTTACATATATATATATATATGGATTCGGCACGAAGCGGTTTAATATTTAACATTTTATTTACAAAGTCCCAAAACATCGAAACGCGTTAGTCTTGTTGATTGGTCTCTTGTCCCTCCCCCTCTCTATGGCCCCGGTCACACCTCTGTGCGTTTGTATTTTGTGTGACACCATAGGACGGCCCATTGATTTGAATGGTCCTCTCTGCACACACCCGTAGCTCTTTTATTTGAGCGGCGATCGCGTCTCCTCGCTGTGTTTGGGGCTGACGATTGGCACCAGAAATGTGATGAGCATTTTCCATGGGTATCCGGGAACGCGTTTTGCGTGCATTCCTGGAGTACACGGGTGTGAATGGAGGAATCCCACTGTGATCTCAACGTGCGGACTCCTCCCCTGTCAAACGCCCTCTGAAAAGTGATCCACTGCAGCTCGCATTTCTGGGGTGTGATGCCTAAAATAGACGAGCCCTGACCACTTATTCCAAGGCCGGCGGTTCTGGCGACACGCAGACCGGACGCGGGGAGCTGTACAGGTGTATGCGGCCGTCCTGACATACCGCCACAGCACTGCAACCCTCACCAAGCAGGCCTCAGCCCCTCCACACCTGTAAACAGACCCTGGAAATGATGGAAAACACCCGGACACCTCCGTGCCCTAAACATTAGTATAATAATTAAAAAAATAAAAAATCTCCTCACAGATATGCTCCTCCATAACATGGGTTCCACAACCAAGATGGCGCCCATTCTCCGCCGTCCCCGTTTAACCCGCAGCTTGGCTCCTTCCCAGCGGGCTGGTAGACCAGAGCAGGGGTAAAGATATCCTGTAAGAGGATAACATTCCCGGTACAAAGACGAGGCAGCCGGGATTTCAACATATCGTTGGCCACAACGAAGATGGCGGCCAACGGCCAGACGCCCCGTGTGACTTCTGGTGGTTCCTGTCATGAGATCTCACGAGACCGAATATCGGGTTGTAGACTGGAGCTCCAGTCATCACGTGACGTGGACAAACGCCGCATTGTACGTACCGACGCTGCCACGTCTTAGTGGCGTAAAGGGGGAGCGGGAAAGTAGGAAATGTATCCTGTCTTCTTCTAACACAGAGCGATGGATCCCCGGATGTTCGCCTCCCGCTCCGGGCCCGTCCTGAAGGTACGCCCGAGGAAGAGCCTGTCACCATGTCGGAGCGAAGAGAAGGAAGAAGGAGAGCGCCAAGTCCCGGCCATTCACCTCCCAGGAGAGCCCGACCCCCTCCATGTCCGCTGTGCTGGCCGAGGACGGAATTTGTGTCCTGCTACTGGGCCCCGGACAGGTGTGTCTCCCCCGGGGGACTACAAGTCCCAGCGTTCCCCCTCCCCCACCCTGACTACAAGTCCCAGCATCCCCCCTCCCCCACCCTGACTACAAGTCCCGGCGCCCCCCTCCCCCACCCTGACTACAGGTCCCGGCGTCGCCCCTCCCTCCCCCCCACCCTGAAAAGTCCCGGTGTCCCCCCTCCTCCCCACCCTGACAAGTCCCGGCGTCCCCCCTCCCTGACAAGTCCCGGCGTCCCCCCTCCCTCCCCCCCCACCCTGACAAGTCCCGGCGTCTCCCCCCCCACCGGGGGACCGCAGGTCCCGGCGTTCCTCCCCCTCACCCCAGGTCCCAGCGTCCCCCCCTCCTCCCCCCACCCCAACACCGCAGGTCCCAGCATCCCCCCCTCCTCCCCCCACCCCGACACCGCAGGTCCCATCGTTCCTCCTCCCCCCCACCCCGACACCTCAGGTCCCAGCGTTCCTCCTCCCCCCACCCCGATACCGCGGGTCCCAGCGTTCCTCCTCCCCCCCACCCCGACACCGCAGGTCCCAGCGTTCCTCCCCCCCACCCCAACACCGCAGGTCCCAGCGTTCCTCCCCCCCACCCCGACACCGCAGGTCCCAGCGTTCCTCCCCCCCAACCCCAACACCGCAGGTCCCAGCGTTCCTCCCCCCCACCCCGACACCGCAGGTCCCAGCGTTCCTCCCCCCCGCCCCGACACCGCAGGTCCCAGCGTTCCTCCGCCCCCCCACCCCGACACCGCGGGAGGAGACAATTTAGGGGTAGAGGATTGGTGCTAGGAGGGGTGAATTATTTTTGGGGGATGGGGGGGGCAGATTTCAGCTGGGAGGGACAATTTGTACTGGGAGGAGGGGGGATTCATGCTTAGGGGGTAAGCATGCAGATTAGTGCTCAGTGTTTTTGTGGGGGGATTTTTGCTGACACATAACGCTCATATTGCTTTTGAGGGGGAGTGGAGGGTCAGTTTGGCATGTTTGCCCATTGGCTCTGGATGACCTTGTCCTGGCACTGTGCAAAGGGCATTCAGATAAAGTGATCCAGGTGTGAATAATTTTTTTGGGGTATGAAGGTGTGCCCCTCCCTCACCTGCTGGCAGCACCCGGGGAGCACTGAACCATAGTAAAAGCTCCCACAGTGAGCTCCCCCTGTGGCAAGTGAACCCAGAGGCATGTGCATTATATCACTTCCAGGTTCATAGCTGTCATTCCTCAGCTACTGTAGCTGTGGATGAAGCTAATCAAGCACAATCTGTAGTTTGTTAGCTGCACTGGAGGAGAGGGGAGACACAGAGAGTCTAATAGTCACCTGATGTGTCCATAAAGAGGACCTGTCCCCTGTCCAGTGCTATTGCATAGGGGGCTTATTAGCCCCCCTTGTAATAGTAATAAAGTTAAATAAAGAAAAAAAAAGAAACTATATTAACCACTTAAAGACTGCCCACTGCATATATACTGCGGCAGGGCGGCCCCATTGTGTGAAACATCCTACCTGTACGTCGTTTCGTGCAATAGATAGTGTGGGGGCACTATCCGTCGCACACTCCTAAACCTTGTGGACGGCCTTCCCAGAAGAAGTGAAGCTGTTATAGCTGCAAAGGGCCAACTCAATACTGAACCCTCCGGACTAAGACTGGGATGTCATTAAAGTTCATGAGTGTGTAAAGGCAGGTGTCCCAATACTTTTGGTAATATAGTGTGCATATAGCAGCCTTCTATAATGTTTTATGATGTAAGTCTTAACATATTTTTAATTGAATGTGATTCAATTAGAAATATGTTAAGATGTGAATGTGATTCTGTGGATATCTGTTCACCTCTAGTCAGTACCGGGAAATGAAGGAAACTCCAGCATGACAACACACCTGGAACCGCCATTAAAAAAAAATTATCAGCAAGAAAAAGCTAAAAAAAAAAAATAAAATAAAAAAAAAGCGGCTGTTACCTCGAAGGTGTTCTCCTTGAACTGCAGTAGGTCCGCCCTGTTTGTATGGAGGGAGTGCCTCTGCTTGATAGGTGTTTGTATATGTGATCCTTTTGTTGCAGCCCTTGTCTCCGGAGGGAACTGTGATTTCAAAGGCCTTTGAAAACAAAAAAAAAAAAAAATGTATTTAATGATTTTTTTAGTATTATAATTATTCAATAAATATCCAATAATATTATTATTTAATGATTTTTATAATATTATTTGAGTTATTTTGGATTGTATGTTTGTTTTTACATCACTGTTTGTAAAAAATAAATATAAAATTATATATATATATATATATATATATATATATATATATATATATATATATATATTTTTTTTTTTTTATACATTATTATTTTATTTAAAATTTAACTACTGTATAGGCAATTTTTTTTCTCATTTTGGATAGTGAGGGTTATAACCCCTGGCAGATTTTTTTTTTTTTGTTTTGTTCACCATCCGTATCCCATTGTGGAGATTTCCTATCACTTCCTGTCCCATAGCCAAACAGGAAGTGAGAGGAAATCCCTCCATATTAAGGAAGTTCCTTGCGAACCTCCCCCAGGTTACCAGAACCAGTGTCATCATTGTAAGATTTCCCCTCTATTAATTTTTTGGGGGCAACCCAAAATGTGAGATTTTCTTTTACTTTCACTGATAACGGTAAACATGACAAATAGAGGGGGGGGAATCTCCCCCAATGGGGACACAGACAGCAATAAAAACTGACAGGTGTTGTAATCCCTCTCCACTCCACCCTAAGGAAAAAAAAAAAAGTTTTCTGCTTAATTATACTTTATTATTTATAGTTTAATATATATATATATATATATATATATATATATATATATATATATATACACACAACTATATATATATATATATATATATATATATAATTTATTAATTAGGGCTGTTACTGATTACAATTTTTGTGTTCGATTAATAATTTTTTTTAATCGATCAACTAATTTTGATTCATTATAACACACATACAGATCCAACTACTTTTAGCTGATCTCCTTGCATTGCAGCTCTGCATTAGTCAGTGGTAAATGTGGTATACACTATATACAATCACCTGACACTCATTACTTTCCACAATCCATGACTTAAAAATAAAACGTTTTAATTTTTTTTTAAAGGAGTCTTTGAAAATTAAATTAGTTTTTAGGGTGGGCCCTATCAGTCCCATCTATCAGTGGTACCCATCCGTGCCACCCATCTGTGCCATCTTATCTGTGCCCATCTTTGCCCATCGGTGCCGCCTTATCTGTGCCCATCAGTACTGCCTTATCTGTGCCTATCGGAGCCATCTTATCTGTGCCTATTAGTACAGCCTTAACTATGCCTATCAGGGCCCACCAGTGCAGCCTATCAGTGCCGCCTCATCAGCGCACTTCAATGAAGGAGAAAAATTACCTCTGCAAAATTTTATAACAAACTATTATACATTTTTTTATTTTTTTTTATTTTGCATCTTTTCTTGTTTGTAAGGCCAGGTTCACACTGCTGCGAACGGGAGATCCGGACGTAATTCGCACCGCACTGCAGTGCAAATCACGTCGGATCTCCGTAGCGGTGCGAGTTCAGCCATACAGATAGTATGGCTGAATTCGCAACGCTCCCGCAGCAAACTCGCACAGGACCCTTTTTTTGGTCCGCAACAGAATCGGATCGCATGGGGGTTCACACCATGCGATCCGATCCCTGTGCGAGTCGGCAGATCGCACTGCGATATGCGATCGGATCTGGGGGTGTCATTAACATATCATTGACACTCCCAGCCGTTCGCATAGGGCAGTGTGAACTGCCGGCGGGAGTAATGCGATGCGGGAAAACGCCACAGATTCGCGGCGTTCCCGCATCGCAGCGGTGTGAACCTGGCCTTAAGCAAAAAATAAAACTCCAAGCTGTAATTAAATACCACCAAAAGAAAGCTCTATTTGTGGGGAAAAAATGATAAAAATTTCATTTGGGTACAGTGTTGTATGACCGCGCAATTGTCATTCAAAGTGCATCAGCGCTGAAAGCTGAAAATTGGTCTGGGCATGAGGGGGGTTTAAGTGCCCAGTAAGCAAGTGGTTAAATAAGATTTAAATAATAATAGTATACAATAATTAATGAAATATTTATTAAATAATATTCTGAAATTAAAATAATCATTGAATAAAAATATTATAAAAAAACAAATAATTTTTATAAAATAATAATAATATAAAGTAATCCTTAAATAAAATGTGGGAAGTTCAGCCAATGTGACCTCTGACCCGCCCCTTCAACACAAATCACATGACTGGTCGGTAGGGAGCCCAGAGCAGCATTTTCTCCAGGGAAGAAAGCATTTGAACCCTCAATAATAGGATCTCAGTTGTATAACTTTCACATCTGTCGGGTCGGATGTAATGAGTGATAAAGAATATTTTAAAGATATTTTCTTTATCAAATATCAGGGATGGAGTCCTGTGTACTGGATGGTCACGGCTCATATAAAGTCCCAATTGTTCTTGTTTTTATTTTTCTGGATGTAATGAGTGGTTGGAAGCAGAGCAGGTAAGTAGCGGTCCGGTGTTGTAAAAATTTCTGACACTCGTGCAGAAACCAAACGCGTCACTTCCGGTGCGGCTCTGTCACTGAAACAGCTGACGGCGGGGCTTTACTGCGCATGCGCGATCTCACGGCCCTTGATCGCGCATGCGTGGGAGCTAGCCGCGGTCAAGAAATATTATGCTCTCGAGCAGGCGTCGGAGAGATGGTTTAACATCAGAAACAGCCCCGCCCACCCCACTAACACGCTGCGAATTGCACATGCATGAATCTTATGTACATCCAGAAAAAATATGGACTCGAGGGGGCGGGCGGAGAGTTGGTGGGAGGGGGAGATAGAGGGGAGTGGGCCCCCGTGTACGCAATGTCTGGCCCTGCCTCCCCCCCCCACTGACTTCTGGGAGACACACAGGTCCCAGAGGACAGCGGGACCATTCGAAAGCACAGGACGACTTGCGCATGCACAGTAGGAAACAGGCTGTGAAGCCACAAGGCTTCCTGTTTCCCTTAGTAAGCTTAGCTTTGGCGGTGCTGCCTATTGAGTTCGATGGGCAGGGGCGCTTTAGAGTGGCGTATACATCGTTCCTACAATGCCTCAAAGATGCGGCTAGCAGAACTTTTTTCAACGTCCTGCCAGCGCACCGCTCCAGTGTGAGAGCCCTTGGGAAGCACTCAGGCTTTCCCACGGGAGTGAGAGGAGAGGCGCTGTGTTATTTTTAGCACTGTATCGCCTGTAAAGCAAATTAGTGTGAAAGTAGCCTTAGTTTCTGTCAGTACATTTTGTAAATAAGTAATTTTTCTCCTTCACTTATGGGCACTGATTGGCTGGCACTGATGAGGAGGCACTAATATGTCACACTGATGGGCACTGTTCGTGGCACTTATGGGCGGCACTGATGGACACTGAAAGGCAGCAGTGACTGGCATCACTAATTGGCACCAATTGGTGGCACTGAGGGGCTTTACTGTAATCGGGGCACTGATGACATGTCCATCTGTTCCCTGCAAGGAGATGCTGCTGATTGGCTCTCCTTGTCTCTGTCAGTGTGAGGCGATGAGAGCCGATCACCGGCACTTCCTGTGTTTACATGTGAGTGGCTGTAATTGGACACAGCAGCTCACATGGTCAAAAAGCCGTGTGATCAGCTAATTACAGAGATTGGGGTCGCGTCTTGTCCTAGCATGATGTCCACCCAGAAAGAGCCGCACCGCCCCCGCCGTCATTTGCCAGTGGGCGGGAGCGGAAAGCAATTAAAGTGGTTGTTAACCCACAGGGTTAAAACTGACATTATCCTCTCGGTTGATTGGTGGAATGTCCCCCCTGTGTATGTGCTTTATAAAGAAATGCAGCTATATACCTGTTTACAGAGCGCAGATCGGCGCTCACGTGACCCGCCGGCTCTCTCCTCATCAGTCAGGAGGGGAGGAGGAGGAGGAGAGGCGGCCCCGCCCACTGAAGCTGTCCTGCGAGAGAGGAGAGGCAGCAACATCACAGATGTCACTATACTAAATTTATTTCTCGCTTTATTGCTAAAATTACTGTAAAATTGAAGATGTAGCCGGGTGTAGTAAGATGTCCGCTGCCGCCTTCTGACTGCAGGTGTTCTGTCAGATTAGCAAACCTGGTAGCGGTTTAACAACTTGTTCACACGTCCACCCCCCTCCTGCCCAGGCCAATTTTCAGTTTTCAGCGCTGTCACACTTTGAATGACAATTGCACGGTCGTTCTACACTGTACCCAAATTACATTTGTATTTTTTTATTTCCCCACAAATAGGTCTTTCTTTTGCTGGTATTTAACCACTTGCCGCCCACCCTATTACAAATTGACGGTGGCAAAGTGGTTTCATAATCCTGACCGGACATCATATGACGTCCTCAGGATTATGAGCCGCTGCGCGCCCCCGGGGATGCGCATCGCGGCGATCGTTGTTGCGGGGGGGGTCGGTCTGACACCCGGGAACTACGATCTCGGTAAAGAGTCTCCGACAGAGACTCTTTACCATGTGATCAGCCGTGTCCAATCACGGCTGATCACAGTGTAAATGGGAAGAGCCGGTGATCGGCTTTTCCTCACTCGCGTCTGTCAGACTGATCGGCTGCTCCTCTGACAGGGGGGGTCTGTGCTGATCGATTATCAGCACAGGCCCCCGCGAGGATGCCCACACTGGACCACCAGGGACGCCACCAGACCACCAGGGAAAAGGTAATCCTCCCTAGACCACCAGGGATGCCAGTCAGCACAATGGATGCCAATCAGTGCCCATAATGGATGCCAATCAGTGCCCACAATGGGCATCACTTATTGGCATGCATTATTGTTTGCACTGATTGGCATCCATTAGTACAGTATAACACCAATGCCGCCTATGAGTGCCCACCTGTGCCGCCTATGAGTGCCCACCTGTGCTGCCTATGAGTGCCCACCTGTGCCGCCTATGAGTGCCCACCTGTGCCGCCTATGAGTGCCCACCCGTGCCCATCTGTGCCCGCTATCCATGCCCATCTGTGCCGCCTATCCATGCTCATCTGTGCCGCCTATCCATGCTCATCTGTGCCGCCTATCCATGCCCATCTCTGCCGCTTGTGCCACCTATCAGTGTCCATCCGTGTCGCCCATCCGTGCCGCCTATCAGTGCCGCCTATCAGTGTCCATCAATGCCACCTCATCAGTGCCACTTCATTGGTGCCCATCAGTGCCGCCTTATCAGTGCCCATCAGTATAGCCCCATCAGTGCCCATCAGTGAAGGAGAAAACGTACTTATTTACAAAGTTTTGAAACTGAAACAAAAAAAAACATTTTTTTTTTCAAAATTTTTGGTATTTTTTTATTTGTAGCGCAAAAAATAAAAACCGCAGAGGTGATTAAATACCACCAAAAGAAAGCTCTATTTGTGGGAAAAAAATGAAAAAAATGTCATTTGGGTACAGTGTAGCATGACCGCGTAATTGTCATTCAAAGTGCGACAGCGCTGAAAGCTCAAAATTGGTCTGGGCAGGAAGGTGTTTAAGTGCCCGGTATTGAAGTGGTTAAACACTGCTGTTTTTTTTTTTTTTTTAGTTCAAAAAAAAAAAGACAGAAAATATTGAAAAAAACAAAACAGTTTTGCAAACAGGTCATTTTTCTTCTTCATTGGATGTACGCTGATAAGGTGGCACTGATGGAAAATGATAGGTGTCACTGATGAGGGGGCACTGAGAGGGTGGGATTGAAGGGCATTGATAGGTGGCACTGAAGGGTGGCAGCGATAGGCACTGAGAGGTGGCAGTGATGGGCAGCACTGCTTGGTGGCACTGATAAAGCACTGACTGGCACCACTGGTGGGCATTGGTAGGTGACATTAATTGGTGGCACTAATATGCACTGATTGGTGGCACTGGCAGATGGCACTGGTGGGCACAGATGAGGTGGCTGTGGTGAGGTGGCAATGTCCCTTTCACAGAAGGCGGTGATCAGTTGTTTTTTTCTCATGCTGTCAGCTTGAAGAGGAAGAAAAAAACGATTACCGATCTTCTGTTTGCATCACGCGATCAGCTGTCATTGGATGGTGAGGGGCCGTGATCTGCGATAAGCCGAGTCACATTGACTCGGTGATCACAGAGCGTGCGGGGAGCGTGCAAGCTGGGAGGAGGCGAGGTTAACACATGTGCAGCTGACAGAAAGTTCCTTCCATTACCTAATCTGGCGGGTCGCCGATTCTGACAGCAGCTGCCATGCGTAAGCGCGGGGGGTGATGTCATCGCGACTCAGGCCACTCAAAGAGCCAGAGTCTGCGGATCCGGAAGGAAGACCGGGTGAAGATAGAAGCACCTTCAGCAGTGACAGCGTGCTGCTGGAAGGCTTTGTTTTCAGGTACGTTTCACATAATGTGCTAGTACGAGATGTACGCTAGCACATTATGACATTGCCTTTCATGTTTGAAAAAAAAAAAAATGTAAATAAATACCCAGCGGTTTACCATCGCTTTATCAAATGGAGAAATAACATAGAAGCCGTTACTCACACTTGCATGTCATGGAAACAGTTGATGCAGAAAGCATGATATCCGGTTCTTCAAGTAAAGCTGAAAAAAATATGAGACAGCAATGTAAAATCATTTATCTGTATCCAGGTATCGGTAAATCATTGCAGAGCACACTGACAGTCCGGATAGGTAACAGATCAACTCCAGCCAAAATGTTCATTGCAGAATACCAGTCCTTACATGTGGTGGCTGCATTAGTGTCCTATATTTTCAGGCGTATACCTTTTATTTTCACCTGGTGATCCTGCCAGTAACACACTTCCTGTACTCAGGTGACAACAATCACTCATCATATTGTATCTATGGAGAAGCAGTGATTTCAACCTAGAACAGCAAGTGTGTTAAGACGACAGATCCCCTCCTCCCCTATAAACCCTGGAGGGAGGTGTTCTGTAGTATACAGAGAAAGTGGGGAACAATGTAACACGCTGGGTCCCTGCAAAAACTAACCTATGTCTCCTTATTGCCCCGTTATAGCAGTGATTTCTAGCAGTTTCATGTTATATATCTCCAACGACTCCCATAGCATGTTCACAGTCTCTGACCATCTCCTGTATCATGTCTGCAGTCTCTGACCATCTCCTGTATCGTGTCTGCAGTCTCTGACCATCTCCTGTATCGTTTCCACAGTCTCTGACCATCTCCTGTATCGTTTCCACAGTCTCTGACCATCTCCTGTATCATGTCTGCAGTCTCTGACCATCTCCTGTATCGTGTCTGCAGTCTCTGACCATCTCCTGTATCGTTTCCGCAGTCTCTGACCATCCCCTGCATCATGTCTGTAGTCTCTGACCATCTCCTGTATCATGCCTGTAGTCTCTGACCATCTCCTGTATCATGTCTGCAGTCTCTGACCATCTCTTGAATCATGTCTGCAGTCTCTGACCATCTCTTGTATCATGTCTGCAATCTCTGACCATCTCCTGTATCATGTCTGCAGTCTCTGACCCTCTCCTATATCATGTTTGCAGTCTCTGACCATCTCATGTATGTCTGTAATCTCTGACCATCTCCTGTATCATGCCTGTAGTCTCTGACCATCTCCTGTATCATGTCTGCAGTCTCTGACCATTTCCTGTACCATGTGTGCAGTCTCTGACCATTTCCTGTACCATGTGTGCAGTCTCTGACCATCTCCTGTATCATGTCTACAGTCTCTGACCATCTCCTGTATCATGCCTGTAGTCTCTGACCATCTCCTGTATCATGTCTGCAGTCTCTGACCATCTCTTGAATCATGTCTGCAGTCTCTGACCATCTCTTGTATCATGTCTGCAATCTCTGACCATCTCCTGTATCATGTCTGCAGTCTCTGACCCTCTCCTATATCATGTTTGCAGTCTCTGACCATCTCATATATGTCTGTAATCTCTGACCATCTCCTGTATCATGCCTGTAGTCTCTGACCATCTCCTGTATCATGTCTGCAGTCTCTGACCATTTCCTGTACCATGTGTGCAGTCTCTGACCATTTCCTGTACCATGTGTGCAGTCTCTGACCATCTCCTGTATCATGTCTACAGTCTCTGGCCATCACTTGTATCATGTCTGCCGTCTCTGACCATCTCCTGTATCATGTCTGCAGTCTCTGACCATCTCATGTATCATGCCTGCAGTCTCTGACCATTTCCTGTATCATGTGTGCAGTCTCTGACCATTTCCTGTATCATGTGTGCAATCTCTGACCATTTCCTGTATCATGTGTGCAGTCTCTGACCATTTGTGTATCATGTCTACAGTCTCTGGCCTTCACATGTATCATGTCTGCAGTTTCTGACCATCTCCTGTATCATGTCTGCAGTCTCTGACCATCTCCTGTATCATGTCTGCAGTCTCTGACCATCTCCTGTATCATGTATCACTCCCATAGTATGTTCACAGTCTCTGACCATTTCCTGTATCATGTCTGCAGTCTCTGACCACCTCCTGTATCATGTCTCTGACCATCTCCTGTATCATGTATCACTCCCATAGTATGTTCACAGTCTCTGACCATCTCCTGTATCATGTCTCTGACCATCTCCTGTATCATGTATCACTCCCATAGTATGTTCACAGTCTCTGACCATCTCCTGTATCATGTATCACTCCCATAGTATGTTCACAGTCTCTGCCCATTTCCTGTATCATGTCTGCAGTCTCTGACCATTTCCTGTATCATGTCTGCAGTCTCTGACCATTTGTGTATCATGTCTACAGTCTCTGACCATTTGTGTATCATGTCTACAGTCCCTGGCCATCACATGTATCATGTCTGCAGTCTCTGACCATCCCCTGTATCATGTCTGTAGTCTCTGACCATCCCCTGTATCATGTCTGCAGTCTCTGACCATCCCCTGTACCATGTCTGTAGTCTCTGACCATCCCCTGTATCTAGTGGCTTTTATCCGACAGGGTGATTGAACAGAAGTTGATCAGTAGACATACATATGGATTCAAATTTGGATAGTCTCTGTTGAATCAGTCTAATTTCAATCCATCTTTGGCCACCTCACCATCCCATGAGGAACAAACCTTCTATACAATGAAAAGACAACTTTGATGTTTTGTAATGAGATAACACTTACGGCACTTCTTATGGGATGTCCTTGGCACGTTTAGCCAGGGTCACGATCTCATGGCGGGAGAACATTTTGGCTTTATGGGTCTCCTCTCTGCATTTAACACACAGAGGCTGGTTGCAGGTATTACAATAGTACATAAGATCTCCATCCTAGAATCAGATACAAAAGGGAAAGAATGAGGAGAAGGGTGGGTGACAATTGGGGGTATTACTGGAAGTGCCTTGTGTCTATTTCTATGTCACAATCAGGTCCGAATGTGTCTGATGGTGAAGAAGTGTGGTTCCTTTTGTCTGTTTGCTGGGCGCAGTCCCCATTTTGAGGGGTCTGTCCCTGGAACACAAAATTACCCCGTCCAACTGTGCAGGTGCCAACCTAATAGGAATCGCATATTAGTCGGTGTCTGCAGAGTGCGACTATTTAATTGGTACCTGCTCAGTTATAAAGTCTGATAAAGAAATCAGAAGAGGACGTCCCAACACTTTAAGATGATTACCTTGCATTTGCAAGTAGTTCCAGCAGAACCGTATATTAGGATGCTGCCTGCACAGTGCAAAGCCAAGTTATTGTTTCAAGTGTTCAATAGAGATGTTTTACCACTTCAATACCCGGAACTTACACCCTCTTACTGCCCAGGCCAATTTTCAGCGCTGTCGCTGTTTAAATGACAATTGCGCGGTGGTGGTCCAGTGTTGTGGCCTTCCCGGGTGGTCTTGGCGGCATCCTGGTGGTCCTGGGTGGGCATCCAAGGGGCGGCCTTGCTGAAAAACAATCAGCACAGACCCCCCGTCAGGAGAGCAGCCGATCGGCTCTCCTCTACTCATGTATTTTGGGCTGAATTTGGACCTGAAATGGACCAATAGACGCACAGTGTTTTTGTCCAAAACGCACACCGGACATGCTGCAGAGATATGTGAACTGGCTCCATAGAGAGCCGGTCAAATGCTCCTGCTATTGCGAATTGGATGCAAGGGAACCCGCATCCAATTCGCAATGGTGTGAATCCAGACTAAATAGGTGCTGAAAAGGATTTACCCACTACCTGACCAGGCCATGTTTTTCGATACAGCACTGCGTCACTTTAATTGATGTAGCACCCTGATGTAGAGGCAGGGCAGTTAGTAAATTTACCTGCCAGGTCTATTTGCCTTGGCCAATTGATAGGCGATCAATTGATTCCACCCTACTTCTGGAATTGCTGCACATCTCTCTTCTGTCACTAGGTGGCCGGGTATCTAGTGACATTAGATAAGACAAGGGCATTGCAAGGACAGATTAGGAATAGATGGGGTGTCTCAGCCAATGAGCATGGATCTTCTTGGGTTCCTTCACCTGCAGGGAGGGCCTATTTAATTGGGTGAGGCCAGGTGATCGGGGGTTCTGTGCCACTTGGACGCAGGCATTTACTGGTCTTCGGGACTACTGGGAGTTTCCCGGTGGGCCGATGGCTCAGTGGACCAGTTTCAGTGACAGCGGCCCGCCGCCTCCCTCCGGTCCTCTGCCCCCCCGCAGCGCTCACCTCCTCTCCCTGCCTAGTTATGCAGCGCAACTGAATAATGACATGATACTCAGGAGTCGGCACTGAGAGGCTCATCAAACAATCCGGAAGGAGGGCGGCCACACACAGCTGTAACATAAGCTTCCTCAGTACTCGTTCTCCTGCTCTTTCCTTACTCACTCTCCATCTAAATTCTCCATGGCAGAAGACAGGATGGAGAGCGGGGAAGAAAAGAGCAGGAGAACGATTGCCAAGGAAGCTTATGTTACAGCTGTGTGTGGCCGCCCTCCTTCCGGAAAGTATGATGAGCCTCTCAGTGCCGACTCCTGAGCATCATGTCCTTATTCAGTCCTGCTGCATAACTAGGCAGGGAGAGGAGGTGAGCGCTGCGGGGGGGAGGGGGACACAGAGGAGCACAGCGGACCAGAGCAGCATGAGGAGGGGGGAAGAGAGGAGCATATGGGGGACCAGAGCAGCATGAGGGGGGTTAGGAAAGCGAGGTGAATATGGGACCAGAGCAGCATGGGGGGGTGAGCATGTGGGGGACCAGAGCATCGTGAGGGGGGGTTAGGAAAGAGTGGAGCATATGGGGTCCAAAGCAGCATGTGGGCGGAAGGTGAGCATATGGGGGACCAGAGCAGCCTGAGGGGGGTTAGGAAAGAGAGGAGCATATGGGGGACCAGAGCAGCATGGGGGGGTTAGGAAAGAGAGGAGCATATGGGGGCCAGAGTGGCATGGGGGGGGGAGAGGTGAGCATATGGGGGACCAGAGTAGCATGGGGGGGAGGTGAGCATATGGGGGACCAGAGCAGCATGAGGGGGGTTAGGAAAGAGGAGCATATGGGGGCCAGAGCAGCATGGGGGAGGAGAGGTGAGCATATGGGGGACCAGAGCAGCATGAGGGGGATTAGGAAAGAGGAGCATATGGGGGCCAGAGCAGCATGGGGGAGGAGAGGTGAGCATATGGGGGACCAAAGCAGCATGAGGGGGGCTAGGAAAGAGAGGAGCATATGGGGCAACAGAGCAGCATGGGGGGGGGAGAGGTGAGCATATGGGGGACCAGAGCAGCATGAGCAGGGGAGAGGAGCATGTGGGGGACCAGATGCGCATGCAGGGGCCAGCGGAACGCATGGGGGACCAGAGCAGCATGGGGGGAAATAGAGGAGCGTGTGACGGACCAGAAGAGGGTACATGGGGCACCAGAGCAGCATGGGGAGGGGACCAGAGGAGCATGCGGGGGACCAGTGGAGCACATGGGGGACCAGAGGAGCACGGGGGGAGAGGTGAGCATATGGGGGACCAGAGCAGCACGAGGGGGGTTAGGAAAGAGAGGAGCATATAGGGGCCAGAGCAGCATGGGGGGGGTCAGCATATGGGGGACCAGAGCAGCATGAGGGGGGTTAGGAAAGAGAGGAGCATATGGGGCACCAGAGCAGCATGGGGGGGAAATTAGGAAAGAGAGGAGCATATGGGGGACCAGAGCAGCATGAAGGGGGGGGAGGATGCGAGGGACCTGATGCGCATGCGGGGGCCAGCGGAACACATGGGGGGGACCAGTGGAGCACATGGGTGATCAGAGCAGCATGGGTGGGAAATAGAGGAGCACGCGGGGGACCAGAAGAGCATGCGGGGTACATGGGGGACAAGAACAGCATGGGGAGGGGACCAGAGGAGCATGCGGGGGACCAGACTAGCATGAGGGGGGCTAGGAAAGAGAGGAGCATATGGGGCATCAGAGCAGCATGGGGGGCTTAGGAAAGAGAGGAGCATATGGGGGACCAGAGCGGCATGAGGGGGGCTAGGAAAGAGAGGAGTATATGGGGCACCAGAGCAGCATGGGGAGGGGGCTTAGGAAAGAGAGGAGCTCGGGCGTACCAGAAGGAGCATGGGGGAGGGGACAAGACAGCTGGCTCAACAGCTATAGCATGGGAATTTTTCACTTTCCTGCTTAATCTTATCCCATGGGGGGGGCACCAAACTGATTCTTTGCCCCGGGTGAAATAGTGTCTAGCTTCCCCGCTGGTATTGCCAATAAGAGAAATAATGTAGAATGGCTAGTGAGGGGAGGGGCTTGGGTGGCAGGCCGGTGGGGGGGGGCGGGTTTGTCTGGCCGGCATGGGAGAGACCTGTCACCTGTCAAAGTGGGCCAGTGTGGATGAAGTCCAGGGCCAAATTTTGACTCAGTCCAGCCCTGCCAGGACAGCTGTCCGGGTGGACATGTGCTTTACTGCCCCGGGCTGCTAGGCCAGAAACCTGAGGCCTATCCCGGGGACATCTGGCTGCCAGGCTGTCTGGGGACCTATACAGGAACAAGAGAGCAGCGCAGGGTTTGCAGCTTGCAGGCCAACCAGAAGTGACGGTTCTGCCAGCCGGAGAACATGTCGTGGTCGGAAGTAGAGGGGAAGCTTTCACCACTAAGGGACCGTCCACCTTGTTACCGGAGACCACAGTGAGCAGCTGAAGCAAGTACCGGAGCAGTGTTCTCACCAACTGGAGACGGTGAAGAATCAGGAAACTTCAGCGGGTGCCAAGCCAGGGACTCAGCCAGCGGAGGAGACACTTGTAGAGCAGCCTTGTGTGCCAAGCCAGGGACTGCGGAGGAGACACTTGTAGAGCAGCCTTGTGTGCCAAGCCAGGGACAGAGCGGGCCAGTGGTGTGACATTTGAGGAGTATCTGTGAGAAGGTTGGAAGAGCTCAGGAGATCCGGTGGCAGAGGATCGGCAAGTCTAGTTAGAGAGACGGGGAGATCAGTGGAGTGAAGATCTACAAGAAATGACTGTGGAGGAAATACAGGAGTTTGTTACAACTTGTGTTAGAAACTGTTACAAGACTGTTGCCATAGGAGACAGCAATCCTACACATGCAGATGTGGTGTCCTGCTGGTTGCCTTTCCCTGTATGGCTGTCTACCTGTAGAAGTCTCGGTGTCTGCTAATTACCATTGCAACTACCTAAGTGTGTCCTGGCCCTAACCCTCTCTCCCACAGTTCTGTTCAAGAGAAATCTATCTTGCATTACACCCACCATGCTGTGTAACCCCCTCTATACAGAAGGGTGTCAGCTGTCCCCAACTCTGAAGGTTCTCGTTAGACCAAAGGGGGGCCTGGGGCCTCGCTACACTGACAATTACACGATTGTGCGACACTGTACCCAAATAAAATTGACGTCTTTTTTTCCCCACAATTTTTTTTTTTTTACTTTCTGCTATAAAACATTTCCACAAAAAACAAATGTATTCCTCAGTTTAGGCCGATATGTATTCTTTCACATATTTTTGGTAAAAAAAAAAAAAAAAAAATCGCAATAAGCGTATATATTGATTGACTACAAAATATGGCATTTTTTTTATTGTTTTTACTATAAATGGTGCCTTTCAGTGATTATTAGAGGGCCTGCGACATTGCGGCGGACAAATCAGACACCTAACTGACATTCATGACACTTTTTTGAGAACCCGTGACATTATTTCAGTAATCAGTGATTACAGTAATCAGTGCTAAAAATATACACTGTCACTGTAATAATGACACAGGTAGGGAAGGTGTTAACATCAGGAGCGATTAATGGGTTAAATATGTTCCCTCACGGTGTGTTCTAACTGTATGGGGGATGGGCTGCTTGGGAGAACTCACAGATCCGTCTTAATGCTTAGCAGAAAGACAGAATCTGTGTGATCTCCCAAGTCAAAACGGAGATCTGCCTTGTTTACACAGGCAGGTCCCCGTTCTGTCACTGCGGGGAACAGTCCGCTGATGGGCTCCCCCACTAACCAATGGAAGCATGTGCGCGCCGCCCACAAAAGCGAGTTCCCGAGCCGACGTACATCTACAGCGTTTTGCGGCGTCGTGCCACCTTGCCGCAGTATAATGACGGCAGATGGTCAGCAAGTGATTAATGCAAAGCGTTGTCTGATTGGACTTCACCACCCTACCTCTCCATCTCGTCCAACCAGAGAACACTTTGCATTTTCTCAATGAATGCAAAGTGTTCCGTGAATGTCACCTGTGCCGAGTGAACGACCTCCTGTGTTTACAATGCAGCAGAGCAGACAATTGTTATGGGACCCGGAAGCTAGAGGACGAAGGGGGGGCCCTGGATTTCATTTTTGAAAATCTGATAACACTGAGGCTGGGTTCACACATAATGCGAACTGGATGAGGGTTTCCCCGCATCCAATTCCCATGACAGGTAGACATGTGCACTGCCTGAAAAAATTTGTTCATTTTTGTTTCATTTGTTTTTTTGAAAATTTTTACATTTCGGAAATTCGACAATTTGGAATTGGGAAATTCAAAACAAATCTGAATTTGAAAATTTGGAATTCGAAAATAAGAGAAAAGTCCAAAAAATTCGAAAAGAACAAAAAATCCCAAAACCCAAAAATTCTAAATAACAACTAATAATAATAGCAACTATTAAATTCTAGGTATTTCTGTAATTTCCTTTCAAATTTGGCTGTTAGAGAACGAAATGAATACAAATTTATCTGAAGTTACAAATTATCAGAAATAAAGAATGGCGCATTAAACATACAGAATGGAACAAAATAATAATAAATAATAATAAGTTCTTTATTATTATTCCTTTGTTCCGTTCCGTATGTTTAGATGCGGTATTTGTTATTTTGGATAATTTGTAACTTCAGATACATTTGTATTCGTTTTGTTCACCAACAGCCAAATTTGAAAGAAAATTCCAATCCCTAGAATTTCATAGTTAGTAATAGTTAAAGAGGGAGTCTGCTGGGAGTTCCGCCCCTTTTTTTTTATTTTTTAAAAGCCAGCAGCTACAAATACTGCAGCTGCTGACTTTTAAAATAGTGACACTTACCCGCCCAGCGCGCCCGCGATGTGGGCACCCGAAGCCGATCTCTCGATCGTCTCTCGGGTGCTACCGCCGCCATCTTGGGTATGGGAATCAGGAAGTGGAGCCTTTCCGCTTCATTTCCCGGTTCCCAACTGCGCATGCGCGAGTCGCGCTGCGCAATAAGGATGGACCCCGCTGTCTCTGGGATCTGTGTGTTTCCCAGCAGGCAGCGGGGGACTTTCGGAAAGAATCTACGCCCCTTTCCGCAGATAGCTATCCCGGAAGTGGGTGCAGATACCTGTACTGTACAGGTACCTGCACCCCCCTCCCCCCTGAAAGGTGCCAATTGTGGCGCCGGAGGGGGGGAGGATTCCAATGAGCGGAAGGTCCACTTTAGGGTGGACCTCCGCTTTAAGTTATTATTTCGGATTTTCATTCTTTTGAATTCTCAGATTTTCGAATTTCTTAAAATTTGGAAAGTCTAAAATTTGGATATTTCTGAATTTAAAAATTTGACTAAATTCGTTAACCACTTCCCGCCCAGCCTATGGCAGAATGACAGCTGGGAGGCGGTTTCTGTTATCCTGACTGAGCGTCATATGACGTCTAGCCGGATAACATGCCGGTGCGCAGCGTGGCGTGTCAGTGTGACACGCCGCATCTCCGATTGTGATAAGGAGCCTCTGTCAGAGACTTCTTACCATGTGATCAGCTGTGACCAATCACAGCTGATCATCGCGTGAACCAGGAAGTGCTGGTACACGGCATTCCTCGGTTTGTGCTGACAGGGAGAGCCATTCGACGGCTCTCCCGGTCAGGGGGTTCTGTGCTGATAGCACATTGATTATCAGCAAAGCCCACTTTAGATGTGCCAATCAGCTACCAATCAGTGCCCCAATAATAAAGTCTGCCAGTGCCCGCCCACCAGTGCCAATCAGTGCCCATCAATACCTCATCAGTGCCGCCTGTCAGTGGTCATCACAGCCACCTTTCAGCGCCACCTGTCAGTGCTGCCTATTGGTGTCACCTATCAGTGCCACCTTATCAGTACCACTTCATCAGTGCCCGTCAGCGAAGGAAAAACAACATTTTATGACAGAGACCAAGAAAAACAATTTTTTTCCAAAATTTGGGTCTTTTTTAGTTTGTTTAGCAAACTAACGGGCTGCAGAGGTGATCAAATGGCACCAAAAGAAAACTCTATTTGTGGGGAAAAAAAAGATAAAAATGTAGTATGTGTACAGTGTTGTATGACCACGTAATTGTCAATCAAAGCGTGAGAGCGCTGAAGGCTGAAAATTGTCCTGGGAAGGAAGGGTGTGAAAGTGCCCGGTATTGAAGTGGTTAAAAAATGAATTTGGAACTAAACGAACTGCACGTGTCCAATGACCCCCCCCCCCCCCCCCCGCTGCGAGCCGCTCCGCACATAGTGTGGACCCAGCCTGGGGCTCCGTTCACACATAGCAAGCGCTGCAAGAAACGTGCAAAGTGTGTTTGCATTTTCATTCTAAAAATGAATTCTAAATAGGAAAGTACGGTGCGATTTTGCCGTGATCGGTGTGATAAAGAATTGCGCTGCAATCAAGGCAAAACGCAGCTTTAACAATCGGGTGGAGCTTGTCGCCCCAAAAAAGGAGAAGGAGCTTCCTTTGGGCAGCAAACATGCATAGGGCAACTCATTGAAGTGAATGGACTGCCATATGCACAGCACACGGAATCGCATAAAAATCGCCCGTACATAATCACAAGTTCCAGCTACACAAAATGTGAATAGGACCCAAGGTAGACCAGCCGGTGGTAAGTAGACACTTCCTGCAGATGCCTGCGGGGTGAAGTCACCTGTTTCTTGCACTCCAGGTCACAGTTGGCACATTGTAGAACTTCTTCAGAGTCAGCGGAACTGTCCACCAGGAACTTTAGTAAGCGGTCCACAGGGGGCAATCCGTTATTCCCCTTTACTATGGAGTGCTGCCTGCAAGAGACATAAAAACATCATTATCAGTCACATCAAACATGACTCCACTCATCTCTGCTGGTGAAGCCAGGGCTGCCCCAAGACATTGTGCTGCCTGGGTACAAGAATGAAATGCTGCCCCCCCCCAAAATAATAATAATAATAATCACACCCACCCAAAGGCCGCCCATCCATTATTTTATATCACGATAAATAAAACTAAAATTTATCAGGAAGTCAGATTTACATGCAAAAGCAAGTTGTCTATATGCAAAAGTATATGACATAATGTTCAATTCCAAGGGGCTGGCTAGGGTAGTATATGGACATGTTAGGGTAGTATACAGACAGGCTAGGGTAGTATATGGATATGTTAGGGTAGTATACAGACAGGCTAGGGTAGTATATGGATATGTTAGGGTAGTATACAGACAAGCTAGGGTAGTATATGGACATGTTAGGGTAGTATACGGACAGGCTAGGGTAGTATATGGACATGTTAGGGCAGTATACGGACAGGCTAGGGCAGTATACTGACAGAATAGTGTAGTATATGGACAGGTTAGGGTAGTATATAGACAGGCTAGGGTAGTATATAGACAGGCTAGGGTAGTATATAGACAGGCTAGGGTAGCAAATATAGACAGGCTAGGGTAGCAAATATAGACAGGCTAGGGTAGCAAATATAGACAGGCTAGGGTAGCAAATATAGACAGGCTAGGGTAGCAAATATAGACAGGCTAGGGTAGGATATAGACAGGCTAAGGTAGGATATAGACAGGCTAGGGCAGTATATGGACAGGCTAGGGTAGTATAGGGGCAGGCAAGGAGGGGTGGGCTAGGTTAGTATTGGGGCAGGTGAGTAGACCGGGGGGCAGTTGTCATCATGACACACAAAACTGCTGGAAAATAAATCTTGGTTGTTTATTATGCTAGGGTAGTAAATAGACAGGCTAGGTTAGCAAATATAGACAGGCTAGGGTAGCAAATATACACAGGCTAGGGTAGCAAATATACACAGGCTAGGGTAGTATATAGACAGGCTAGGGTAGCAAATATAGACAGGCTAGGGTAGTATATAGACAGGCTAGGGTAGTATATAGACAGGCTAGGGTAGCAAATATAGACAGGCTAGGGTAGCAAATATAGACAGGCTAAGGTAGGATATAGACAGGCTAGGGCAGCATACGGGCAGGCTAGGGTAGTATAGGGGCAGGCAAGGAGGGGTGGGCTAGGTTAGTATTGGGGCAGGTGAGTAGACCGGGGGGCAGTTGTCATCATGACACACAAAACTGCTGGAAAATAAATCTTGGTTGTTTATTATGCTAGGGTAGTAAATAGACAGGCTAGGGTAGCAAATATAGACAGGCTAGGGTAGCAAATATAGACAGGCTAGGGTAGTATATAGACAGGCTAGGGTAGCAAATATAGACAGGCTAGGGTAGTATATGGACAGGCTAGGGTAGCAAATATAGACAGGCTAGGGTAGCAAATATAGACAGGCTAAGGTAGGATATAGACAGGCTAGGGCAGTATATGGACAGGCTAGGGTAGTATAGGGGCAGGCAAGGAGGGGTGGGCTAGGTTAGTATTGGGGCAGGTGAGTAGACCGGGGGCAGTTGTCATCATGACACACAAAACTGCTGGAAAATAAATCTTGGTTGTTTATTATGCTGAGTAAATAGAAGAGAAGGAGAGGCGGCTGCGGTTAAATTTGCTGCCCCTCTCAAAAGTGTTGCCTGGGTCCAATGAACCCCCTGGCACTCATGGTAGGGCCGGCCTTGGGTGAAGGATTGGTGGAGCATGGATCACAGCTCGCTCCTGAATTTGGCTCGATTTCACACACACATGCATGTGGCTTTTGAGCGTTTCAGTGCTTTTTGCGTTTTGGATTCTTTTTTTCTTTAAATTTGGCTAATTTGTTGTTGGGCAGAATAAATAATGCAAAACGCATCAAAAACGCACTACATGCTTTTTTCTGCTTCTCCATTGAAGTCCATTGAAACAAAAAAGCAAAAAAAAGCACTGTTTTGCATTTAAAAAAGTCCCTGACGATTTATAAAAACACAAAAGTGCATTCATGTGATTGTGTTCCATAAGAACCCGTGTTATATTGTTATATATAATGTCCTGTGATTCCGCAAAAAGCAGGAAAAACAAAACACATTAATGTGAACCGAGCCAAACATGCTCCTTTTATTTTCTACAATTGAATGAATCTGTGATTAGGAACACCTGATCAATTGCTCGGTAACACAAATTACTAATCAGCCAATCCCATGGTAGTATTCAAACATCAGAGTGGAGAAGAAAGGGGATCTGGGTGACTTTGAACGTGGCGCCGTTGTTGGTGGCAGACGGGCCGGTCTGAGTATTTCTGGGATTTTCACACACAACCATCTCTTGGGATTACAGAGAATGGTGGGGAAAAGAGAAAATATCCAGTGAGTGGAAGTTGTATGGAGGAAAATGCCTGGTTGATGTCAGAGGAGAATGGGCAGACGGGTTCCAGATGATAGAAAGACAACAGTAACTCAAATAACCTCTCGTTACACCCAAGCAGGCATGTACTGGCCATTGGGACTACCGGGAGTTTCCTGGTGGGCCGATGGCTCAGTGGGCCACTCTGATGTAAGGGGGCTGGTGATGGGACACTCTGGTGTAAGGGGGCTGGTGATGGGACACTCTGATGTAAGGGGGCTGGTGATGGGACACTCTGATGTAAGGGGGCTGGTGATGGGACACTCTGATGTAAGGGGGCTGGTGATGGGACACTCTGATGTAAGGGGGCTGGTGATGGGACACTCTGATGTAAGGGGGCTGGTGATGGGACACTCTGATGTAAGGGAGTGCTGATGGGACACTCTGATGTAAGGGGGCTGGTGATGGGACACTCTGATGTAAGGGGGAGCTGATGGGACACTCTGATGTAAGGGGGAGCTGATGGGACACTCTGATGTAAGGGGGAGCTGATGGGACACTCTGATGTAAGGGGGAGCTGATGGGACACTCTGATGTAAGGGGGTGCTGATGGGACACTCTGATGTAAGGGGGCTGGTGATGGGACACTCTGATGTAAGGGGGCTGGTGATGGGACACTCTGATGTAAGGGAGTGCTGATGGGACACCCAAAATGTAAGTGGGCCGGTCTGGGTGAAGTCCAGGGCCAAATTTCTGTCCCAGTCCAGCCCTGCACCCAAGGTATGCAGAATACCATGTCTTAACACATACACAGCCAACCTTGAAGCAGATGGGCTACAGCAGCAGAACACCACATCGGGTGCCCCTCCTGTCAGATAAGAACAGGAAACTGAGGCTACAATTGGTACAGGATCACCAAAACTGGACAATAGGAGTTTGGTAAAATGTTGCCTGGTCTGATGAGTCTGGATTTCAGCTCCGACATTCAGATGGTGGGGGTCAGAATTTGGCGCATGGATCCATCCTGCCTTGTATCACCGGTTCAAGCTGGTGGTGGGGGTGTAATGGTGTGGGGGATGGGGTATCACCGGTTCAAGCTGGTGGTGGGGGTGTAATGGTGTGGGGGATGGGATATCACCGGTTCAGGCTGGTGGTGGGGGGTGTAATGTGTGGGGGATGGGATATCACCGATTCAAGCTGGTGGTGGGGGTGTAATGGTGTGGGGGATGGGGTATCACCGGTTCAGGCTGGTGGTGGGGGTGTAATGGTGTGGGGGGTGGAATATCACCGGTTCAGGCTGGTGGTGAGGGTGTAATTGTGCGGGGGATGGGATTTCACCGGTTCAAGCTGGTGGTGGGGGTGTAATGGTGTGGGGGATGGGGTATTACCGGTTCAGGCTGGTGGTGGGGGTGTAATGGTGCGGGGGATGGGGTATCACCGGTTCTGGCTGGTGGTGGGGGTGTAATGGTGCGGGGGATGGGGTATCACCGGTTCAGGCTGGTGGTGGGGGTGTAATGGTGCGGGGGATGGGATATCACCGGTTCAGGCTGGTGGTGGGGGTGTAATGGTGCGGGGTATGGGGTATCACCGGTTCAGGCTGGTGGTGGGGGTGTAATGGTGCGGGGGATGGGGTATCACCGGTTCAGGCTGGTAGTGGGGGTGTAATGGTGTAGGGGGTGGGGTATCACCGGTTCAGGCTGGTGGTGGGGGTGTAATGGTGTGGGGGATGGGGTATCACCGGTTCAGGCTGGTGGTGGGGGTGTAATGGTGTGGGGGGTGGGATATCACCAGTTCAGGCTGGTGGTGGGGGTGTAATGGTGTGGGGGATGGGGTATCACCGGTTCAGGCTGGTGGTGGGGGTGTAATGGTGTGGGGGGTGGGATATCACCGGTTCAGGCTGGTGGTGGGGGTGTAATGGTGTGGGGGATGGGATATCACCGGTTCAGGCTAGTGGTGGGGGTGTAATGGTGTGGGGGATGGCGTATCACCGGTTCAGGCTGGTGGTGGGGGTGTAATGGTGTGGGGGATGAGATATCACCGGTTCAGGCTGGTGGTGGGGGTGTAATGGTGTGGGGTATCACCGGTTCAGGCTGGTGGTGGGGGTGTAATGGTGTGGGGGATGGGGTGTCACCGGTTCAGGCTGGTGGTGGGGGTGTAATGGTGTGGGGGATGGGGTATTACCGGTTCAGGCTGGTGGTGAGGGTGTAATGGTGTGGGGGATGGGGTGTCACCGGTTCAGGCTGGTGGTGGGGGTGTAATGGTGTGGGGGATGGGGTATCACCAGTTCAGGCTGGTGGTGGGGGTGTAATGGTGTGCGGGATGGGGTATCACCGGTTCAGGCTGGTGGTGGGGGTGTAATGGTGTGGGGGATGGGGTATCACCGGTTCAGGCTGGTGGTGGGGGTGTAATGGTGTGCGGGATGGGGTATCACCGGTTCAGGCTGGTGGTGGGGGTGTAATGGTGTGGGGGATGGGGTATCACCGGTTCAGGCTGGTGGTGGGGGTGTAATGGTGTGGGGGATGGGGTATCACCGGTTCAGGCTGGTGGTGGGGGTGTGATGGTGTGGGGGATGGGGTATCACCGGTTCAGGCTGGTGGTGGGGGTGTAATGGTGTGGGGGATGGGGTATCACCGGTTCAGGCTGGTGGTGGGGGTGTAATGGTGTGGGGGATGGGGTATCACCGGTTCAGGCTGGTGGTGGGGGTGTGATGGTGTGGGGGATGGGGTATCACCGGTTCAGGCTGGTGGTGGGGGGTGTAATGGTGTGGGGGATGGGGTATCACCGGTTCAGGCTGGTGGTGGGGGTGTAATGGTGTGGGGGATGGGGTATCACCGGTTCAGGCTGGTGGTGGGGGTGTAATGGTGTGGGGGATGGGGTATCACCGGTTCAGGCTGGTGGTGGGGGTGTAATGGTGTGGGGGATGGGGTATCACCGGTTCAGGCTGGTGGTGGGGGTGTGATGGTGTGGGGGATGGGGTATCACCGGTTCAGGCTGGTGGTGGGGGGTGTAATGGTGTGGGGGATGGGGTATCACCGGTTCAGGCTGGTGGTGGGGGTGTAATGGTGTGGGGGATGGGGTATCACCGGTTCAGGCTGGTGGTGGGGGTGTAATGGTGTGGGGGATGGGGTATCACCGGTTCAGGCTGGTGGTGGGGGTGTAATGGTGTGGGGGATGGGGTATCACCGGTTCAGGCTGGTGGTGGGGGTGTGATGGTGTGGGGGATGGGGTGTCACCGGTTCAGGCTGGTGGTGGGGGTGTAATGGTGTGGGGGATGGGGTATCACCGGTTCAGGCTGGTGGTGGGGGTGTGATGGTGTGGGGGATGGGGTGTCACCGGTTCAGGCTGGTGGTGGGGGTCCAACCCGCTACTAGCAAAGGGGACCTAATAAAGTGTCCGGTGAGTGTATATAGATATAAATAATGAAATGTGGGTGACAGAATATTGGGCACTGGCTGAATAACAGCAATAAAATAAATACAATATAAATAGTGGAACTTATGGTGACAATAATAATAAAACACTGAAGTAAAATGAAGATGAAATCTGGAGAAAAAAATAAATAAAAACTTTCACAGCAACCAATAGAAATCACTCATAGTGACTAGTGAGTGCCGTTAGTTGGAAGATTTTGCACCCATAAAATATATTAGACTGACAGACGGACGGATGAATATATGAAAGATATAAAAGCCAGATAAATAAAAACCAGAGGTGATCAAATACCACCAAAAGAAAACTCTATTTGTGGGAATTTTTTTATTTTATTTGGGTACAGTGTCGCACGACCGCGCAATGGTCAGTTAAAGCGACATAGTGCTGAATCGTAAAAAGTGCTCTGGTCAGGAAGGGGGGTAAAATCTTCTGGGGCTGAAGTGGTTAAATTAACAATTTTTTTAATTTTTATATATATATATATATATATATATATATATATATATATATATATATATATATAAAATATAACTTTTTTGTTAATTTAACCACTTCAGCCCCACAAGATAGATATATATATATATATAGATATATATATATATATAAAATCATTTCTTTTTAACCTCCTGCAGATAGATACATATATATGTCTATCTATCTGTGTATGTGTGTATATAAGTAAAAAAATAAAAAATATATTATATATATATATATATATATAATCTTATTTTTTATTACCTCCTGAAGAGATTTTATATATATATCTCTCTTCAGGAGGTACAAAAATAAGATATATATATATTATATATAATTTTTTTTTATTATTATTTATATACACACACACAGATAGATAGACGTATATATGTATCTATCTGCAGGAGGTTAAAAAGAAATGATTTCATTTATATATTCTTCTGGGGCTGAAGTGGTTAAATTAACAAAAAAAAGTTTATATTTATTTATTTTGGCCCAGTCCACTATTGAGAATAAAAAAAAATTAGAAATAGGGAGAAGTCTGTTACCATTTACCACCTGGGGAAAACCCCAGTATAATCCTCCTGGATACACAAAGTAGTAGCAATGATATGTACAGTTTTACTAACACATATCAGAGCTACAAAATTGTATTCAGACATTACCAGCAGTCACTAAGGGGTTAATGAACAATGAATCTAGCCGGACTGTATTGACAATGTTCAGGAAAAGGTGAGCTCAGCCTTTCATTCACAAGCAACCTGACAGTTAGCTTTGGCCAACTGACAAATCTATTTTTAGCTGAGCTCAGCGCATTTTGCAGCAGTGCTGTTAAGCGAGGTGCAGCACAACTGCCACTGATGACATCATAGTAGAGAGATTTCTCAGCCTATATAAAACCGCGTCAGGGCTGATTTGTCATTTTTAGCCTGACTCTTGAACAGAACACATCTGTGTAATCTGCTCTGAGAACTCTCATTCAATTTACTAAGTGAATATTGTATTCAGATACTTTCTGATCAGATAAGCAAATAATAAATAGAATTATTTCCTTCTTGTCACATTTCTATATTATTAGTGACAAGTTTTGGAAAATGAGCCTTTTGAAAGCATTTGCCATTTTCTGCTTTCTGGCTTTTAGTGTAGAATTAGCGAACGGTCGGCCATTATACAAACGCATTGATGCCACAGCCGGATCTGAAGTGAAGATCCCGGGGGTGGCCTCCGTCCCTCTTCCTGATACCGGCAATGTTCGGATTGAGTGGGGATGGACCCCGGAAGGAGGAGACGGTCCCTACACTCCAATCCTGAACCGCGATCTTACCGACCTGGAGAAGCAGCAGAGTAAAGTGGATAGCTCCATTGTATTCGATGCCATCCAGAAAACAGACAGCGGGACCTACGAGGCCCGCTTCATCATAGATGACGTCCCGCTTCAGCCATTCGAGAAGATCCTCATTCACGTGACTGGTAAGTCTTACAGGATTTGGTTTATTATAGTTAGTTGCGCTATTACTTTGTGGAACGATTCACCGAATGGTTCACAAAATATCGTAGTTTTTGCGGCAAAATTTGTCCCATAGGAATGAATGGCGAAATGTTCAAAACTAGAGTGGGAGGTGACAAAAGCTGATAACCCCCCATGATCAGCCAAAACATTATGACCCCCCATGACCAGCCAAAACATTATGACCCCCCCATGATCAGCCAAAACATTATGACCCCCCATGACCAGCCAAAACATTATGACCCCCCCATGATCAGCCAAAACATTATGACCCCCCCCCATGACCAGTCAAAACATTATGACCCCCCATGACCAGCCAAAATATTATGACCCCCCCATGACCAGCCAAAACATTATGACCCCCCCATGATCAGCCAAAACATTATGACCCCCCATGATCAGCCAAAACATTATGACCCCCCATGATCAGCCAAAACATTATGACCCCCCCATGATCAGCCAAAACATTATGACCCCCCCATGATCAGCCAAAACATTATGACCCCCCCATGATCAGCCAAAACATTATGACCCCCCCGTAATCAGCCAAAACATTATGACCCCCCATGATCAGCCAAAACATTATGACCCCCCCATGATCAGCCAAAACATTATGACCCCCCATGATCAGCCAAAACATTATGACCCCCCATGATCAGCCAATACATTAT
This sequence comes from Lithobates pipiens, assembly GCF_037356315.1. NCBI lineage: Eukaryota > Metazoa > Chordata > Amphibia > Anura > Ranidae > Lithobates > Lithobates pipiens. Next base: position 218,738,840 of record NW_027507788.1, read on the forward strand.
GTCTACAACCTGATCAGCCAATATATTATGACCAGCCAAAACATTATGACCCCTCCCATGATCAGCCAAAACATTATTGATCAGCCAAAACATTATTAATTGTCCCTATCCCTATACATTGCAGTGCCCAGAGAAGATCACTGACCCAATACACAGTGCCCAGAGCAGGAACGTGACCCCATACACAGTGCCCAGAGCAGGAACGTGACCCCATACACAGTGCACAGAGCAGGAACGTGACCCCATACACAGTGCACAGAGCAGGAACGTGACCCCATACACAGTGCACAGAGCAGGAACGTGACCCCATACACAGTGCACAGAGCAGGAACGTGACCCCATACACAGTGCACAGAGCAGGAACATGACCCCATACACAGTGCACAGAGCAGGAATGTGACCCTATACACAGTGCACAGAGCAGGTACGTGACCCCATACACAGTGCCCAGAGCAGGAATGTGACCCCATACACAGTGCCCAGAGCAGGAACGTGACCCCATACACAGTGCCCAGAGCAGGAACGTGACCCCATACACAGTGCCCAGAGCAGGAATGTGACCCCATACACAGTGCCCAGAGCAGGAATGTGACCCCATACACAGTGCCCAGAGCAGGAATGTGACCCCATACACAGTGCCCAGAGCAGGAATGTGACCCCATACACAGTGCCCAGAGCAGGAATGTGACCCCATACAGTGCCCAGAGCAATAACGTGATCCCATACACAGTGCCTAGAGCAATAACGTGACCCCATACTCAGTGCCCAGAGCAATAACATGACCGCATACTCAGTGCCCAGAGCAGATCAGTGACCCCATACTCAGTGCCCAGAGCAGATCAGGCATGCCCCTTAGTGCCTGTGTACCGCAGCATGCTGCCATAGATTAGATCAAAGGACTGGACAGCCCCTCCTCCTCCCTTTCCAGGCCTAGCAGCCCCATTAAGAACAGAACAATGCCTGTGTTCCGCCTGATTAGGTGACCCGTCAGAATTGGTAACGGAAGTGACGTTCTGTCACCGCCATATTGCTACACTCCACACTCCTTCGTAAGCACACAGATCCATGTCCTGTCAGGTGAGAGGAGATCGATGGTGTGTTCTCAGTACAGAGGAACACCGATCGGTCTCCTCCCCTTGGGTGAGTCCCCTCCCCCTACAGTTAGAATCACTCCCTAGGATACACATTTAACCCCTTCCTTGCCCCCTAGTGTTAACCCCTTTTCCGTCAGCCTCATTTACACAATAAGCAGTGCATTTTTATAGCTCTGATCGCTGTATAAATGTGAATGGTCCCAAAAAAGTGTCTGATGTGTCCACCGCAATATTGTACTTATAGTACCTGTCTCCAGCCCATAAGAGTACCCGAGTACCTATCTGCAGCCCATGCCTCATAGAATATACGTTGTGGTGTTTGCTTTCCAAAATGGGGTCATTTTGTGGGTAATTCCACTGTCCAGGACCTTCAAAAGTGTGATAGGTAGGAATGAAATGAGATGTGTAATTTATGCTCCTAGGTACTACTTCAATGTTGGTCCTCTGTATGTGGCCAGGCTGTGTAAAAGTCTCACACATGTGGTATCACCATACTCGGAAAGAGTAGCAGAATGTGTTTTGGGGTGTAATTTATGCTCCTAGAACGCCTGAAGGTGCCACTTCAGTGTTGGTCCTCTGTATGTGGCCAGGCTGTGTAAAAGTTTCACACACATGTGGTATCGCCGTACTCTGGAAGAGTAGTAGAATGTATTTTGGGGTGTATATATATATATATATATATATATATATATACACACACACACATACAGTGTGACAGAAAGTATTGCAACAACCGCCATTTTATTCTCTAGCGTGTTAGAAAAAATATATATAATTTGTGGGGGGTTCTAAGTAATTTTCTAGCAAAAAAAAAACCAGTTTTTAACTTGTAAACTCCGAGTTTCAGAAAGGCTCGGGGCTGAAGTGGTTAATAGGTGTTTTCTAGAGTTGAGCTTTACATTGTTAGCCACTAACTACAATAAATAAATTAAATCTACTAGTCCATCCAACAACACCCCCCCTTCCCACAAATTAACAATGCCGCTGTCCAATAGTTGCTACATTACTCCTCTATAGATACAGTGGCAGAGTGGATGTAGCCACCCCAACGCCTTTAAAAGAAAGGAATAGTCTGTAAAAAGATAACTAATGCAGCCACCACACCTAATTAATGTAAAGTTTCATTTTTGTTTGTATAACAGATTGGAATGGCAAGTGGATGTATCATTATACATTATATAAAAAAAAAGGACTTAAATACACTTTAATGAATAAAAAAAAAAGAAACACATAATATAACCCCAATTTTTAGTTAAAATATGAGAACATCTTACGCCAAGTAAATAAATACCTAAAATGTCACGCATGCGCTTGCGGAATGGCGCCAAACTACAATACTTAAAAGTCCCCATAGGGGACACTTTATGCATTTCTACAAGTTACCAGTTTAGAGTTACAGAGATCTATATTGCTCTCGCTCTGACGTTCGTGGTGATATCTCACATGTATGGTGTGAACACCATTTATATATGTGGGCATGACCTACGTATGCGTTCAAAACTGCACATGAGCAAGGGGGACTTTACATAAAAAAATTGCATTATTTATATTATTACGATTTTTTATATTTTTACACTAAAAATAATTTTGATCACTTTTATTCCTATCACAAGAAATGTAAACATCCCTTGCAATAGAAATAAGCAATGACAGGTCCTCTTTATGGAGAGATCGGAGGGGGGGGTCAATAAGACTCCACATCTCTCCTCTACAATGGAAAGCATTAGATATAAAAAAAATTAAAAAATGGATCTAATGCTTTAAAAAAAAAAAAACTCCGGGAAAAGTAAAAATCCTCCCTTGTGGCTTCCTTACTGCAAGTGTGAATTGCTCATTTGTGTCTAGAGGACGAGGAAAGTTACACTTCCCCTGATCCTCCAGCAGATGGCGCTCCCCTATGCTCCTCCAGTGGACAGTCCCTTGGCCTATCCAATACAGAGGAAGTGAAGGGAAATCTATCCAATGGGGACACAGACCACAATGTTTTGTAATAGGTTGGGGAAGATTTTGATCCTTTGTTAGGTTTTTATTGGGATGCCCCCATTGGGGAGGATTGTCGCCACTTCCTGTTATCCTGGTACAGGAAGTAAGAGGAAATGTATGACTCTAACCTTCCCCCGCTCTATAAAAAAAAAAAAAATGTAAAAAATCCTAAATTCATAGCCAGTTGGATCAGGGACATTTGGAACAGGTTTATAGTCATGAATGGAAAATGGTTTGTTGAACATTATAGCTCATTATTTGGACATTTAAGTGAATTTTCTTTGTTTTTATTTCATCAGATTCCACGTCCACTGAGACTGCTGAGAGCGAGACGATTAGGAACGAGGAAAGATACTCCGACACCCAGACGGAAACCCCTCCAGGTGCTTCCTATGAGACGGCCGATTCTGAGCCGGTCAGGAAGCACGAAAGGAACATGGACACGCCATGGGAAACTCCTCCAGACGCTCCCTCGGAGACCACCGATTCCGAGCTGGTCAGGGAGGTCCAAAGGAACGTGGACACTTCATGGGAAACTCCTCCAGACGCTCCCTCTGAGACCACCGATTCCGAGCTGGTCAGGGAGGTCCAAAGGAACGTGGACACTTCATGGGAAACTCCTCCAGACGCTCCCTCGGAGACCACCGATTCCGAGCTGGTCAGGGAGGTCCAAAGGAACGTGGACACTTCATGGGAAACTCCTCCAGACGCTCCCTCTGAGACCACCGATTCCGAGCTGGTCAGGGAGGTCCAAAGGAACGTGGACACTCCATGGGAAACTCCTCCAGACGCTCCCTCGGAGTCCACCGATTCCGAGCTGGTCAGGGAGGTCCAAAGGAACGTGGACACTCCATGGGAAACTCCTCCAGACGCTCCCTCGGAGACCACCGATTCCGAGCTGGTCAGGGAGGTCCAAAGGAACGTGGACACTCCATGGGAAACTCCTCCAGACGCTCCCTCGGAGACCACCGATTCCGAGCTGGTCAGGGAGGTCCAAAGGAACGTGGACACTCCATGGAAAACTCCTCCAGACGCTCCCTCGGAGACCACCAAGACAGACAGGGAGGAACAAAGTGACCTGGAGGTACAGAGGGAGACACCACCAGACACTTCCACTGAGGAGGTCCCCATAGTGTCTCCAACAGTGACAACGGGGACCAGTACCCATAAGGGGATAAAAATCGATCCCGATGTTGAATCTTTGGCCAATATCTACTACCAGCTAAAAAGAAGCGGCTACCTCCCATATGTGTGTGTAGCTGCTGTACTCTTGGTACTAGGATTATTAATCGGAGTTCCTGCAGGACTTTACTTTGGGTAAGTTATTGCACATTCTTCATAGGTTTTCTCCATTACACTTCATGCTATCACCCACTGTATCTGAGCCCTCCCCCCTCCCAATATTCACCATTTTTCCTATAGGTGGGCAGTTGATCAGACTGAGGCGGTGTGTTTTCTGTACTTATTGCCCGGGGTTTAGCAGCACACGCCCCTCACTGGTCATCATGAGATTAAAGCACCTCTAATGCCCCGTACACACAGTCGGACTTTGCGACGACAAAATCTGTCAGATTTATTCAGACGGATTTTGGCCCAAACTTCTCTTGCATACACACAGTCACACAAAGTTGTCGGAAAATCCGATCGTTCGGAACACGGTGATGTAGAACACGTACGACAGGACTATAGAGAGGCCAGTAGCCAATAGCTTTCGTCTCGTAATTTATTCTGCAAATGCGTGACGCTTTGTCCGTCGGAATTGTCTACACACGATCGCAATTTAAAACAATCGGATTTTGTTGTCGGAAAATTTTAGATCCGGCTCTCAAACTTTTTGCGTGTAAAAGTCCAATGGAGCCCACACACGATCGGATTTTCCGACAACACGATCCGATCGCACAATTTCCGTCCGACCGCGTGTACAGGGCATAACATTTGTTCTATGGGGGAGGGGGTGAATGAACTGAGGCTGCTGGTAACAGTAACAAATGGGGTGATGGCGCGGGACTATTTGTTTTCTATCAAACACAGATTTAGGTGGCATCAGCTATTAATTCTGAAGATTATTGCTGGTTTATGGACACATTCTTATAACATTTCTTTCTTTATTTACATAGAATTCGGTGCTGCAGGAACAGATTGAGAGACAGGGACAACCTACAGAGGATGGAGGAAGGTCTCCTGGACCCGGAAGGAGGGCCAAGGGTGGAAGAAGTGGCGACAGAGAAATCACTGCCACTGAGAGAAGAACTTGCAGTGATGCAAAAAAAATTGGCAGAAAGGGAAGAAGAGCTCTCTGTAACTAAGAAAAAACTGGCAGAGAAGGAAAAAGAAGTTACAGAGACAATGGAAAGATCTTTAAATGAAGAAAAAGAACAACTTCAAGTGCTCAGAGACATCAGAGGAGAGGTCACAGCGATGGAAGAACAACTGTCAGCGATAAAAGGAAAACTGACACAAACGCTCCAAGCACCCTTTAGATTATAAACTGCAGGTTATTGGAGTTTGGGCGTTTTTTTTTAAAAGCCCATAAACTCCACTCTATGTTAGCCTATGTGTCCATGCACACATGGACATTTTTTAGCTTTAATGAGCAGTGGAGTTTTTAAATAAAATAAAAAAGGGGGGGTACAAGGGAGTAAAGAGGGTGAGGGTGGGGCAGGGAAGGGAAGGGGATGAGGGAGCTAAGGCATCCCATCCTTAGTGCCAGGTGCATAAGACTGCAATTGCGGACGGCTTTAATGGCTAGGAACATTTCTTCACATGACTATAAACCTGCATTTCCCTGAGTAGTGTCATCGACTTTCGGACACCGTCCAGGTATATTTGCCATCTATCATTCTATCATATATAGGGGGGTAGCCGGGGTATCAATACAGGGGGGTAAGGGAGGATATAAAAATGAGAAAACAGAACCAGACAACAAAAAAAGGGGGGAAGTGGGGGGGGGGGAAGCACAGCAAATGCATTTACCGGAGAGGTTTTGTGTAGGACATTCTCAGTTGTTGGTATAAAATCCACTGTAAAGGTCGGGCTTAGGGGTAGATTCAAGTAAGTTCCACCTCTCAATGTCTTTCGTGGTCACCCCAGCGACACCAACCTCCATTCAAAAAATGGCGGATGGCCTGCTTGTTAGATCCTAAGATTATTAAGAAACAGTTCAGTCTTGGAATGGTGACGCCAGAGTGACCACAACATGGTGAGCTTATCGTAAGTGTCCTCGGCCTTCGCCTGCAATTCCTCCATGAGCATTATGTCATTAACCACTTGCTTACTGGGCACTTAAACCCCCCTCAGTCCCAGACCAATTTTCAGCTTTCAGCGCTGATGCACTTTGAATGACAATTGCGCGGGCATACAACACTGTACCCAAATGAAATTTTTATCATTTTTTTCCCACAAATAGAGCTTTCTTTTGGTGGTATTTAGTTACAGCTCGGAGTTTTATTTTTTGCTAAACAAACAAAAAAAGATGCAAAAAAAAATAAATCATGTTTTAATAGTTTGTTATAAAATTTTGCAAACGGGTCATTTTTCTCCTTCATTGAAGTGCGCTGATTAGGCGGCACTGATAGGCTGCATTGGTGGGCACTGATGGGCTGCATTGGTGGGCACTGATGGGCTGCACCGGTGGGCACTGATGGGCTGCACCGGTGGGCACTGATAGGCATAGTTAAGGCGGCACTAATAGGCACAGATAAGGCGGCACCGATGGGCACAGATAAGGCGGCACTGATGGGCAAAGATGGGCACAGATAAGATGGCACGGATGGGTGGCACGGATAAGTGGCACGGATGGGTGGCACGGATGGGCACTGATAGGTACCACAGATAGATGGGACTGATGGGCACTGATAGGTGGCACTGATAGGTGGCTCTGATAGGTGGCACTGCTGGGCACTGATGGGCGGCACTGCTGGGCACAGATGGGCGGCACTGCTGGGCACTGATGGGCGGCACTGGGGTGCAGCACCTTTGAGGCAGATTGGGTGGCACTGTGGGTGGCACTGTGGGTGGCACTGTGGGGTGGCACTGTGGGTGGCACTGTGGGTGGCACTGTGGGCACTGACGGGGGGCACTGACGGGGGGCACTTACTTTTGCTTTTATTTTATTTCAGGATGGCACTGCGGGAGGCAGGTGGGCACAGGCAGGTGGCAGGTGGTCCCTTGTATTGATGGCCGTGATCGGGACTGATGTCCCGATCACGGCCGCCGGCGATCGGCTTTTTTTTCTCTCCTCGCGCTGTCAGCGCGAGGAGGAATAATAGCCGATTACCGGCTCCGTTCTATCACATGATCAGCTGTCATTGGCTGACAGCTGATCACGTGATAAGGGGTCGGGATCGACCCCTTACACGGATCGGTGATCAGGCGAGTCTCACGGACTCGCCGATCACAGAGCGCGCCGCGCGCGCCCCTCAGGGGCCGCGCAGGCCGCTCGTAACCGGGACTACGTCAATAGACGTAGTCCCGGAAATGTAGGTCCGCGCTAATGCCGTCATTTGGCAATAGCGCGGATCTGTAGTGGTTAAGGATATCCACCCACTTGGAGATGGAGTCCTTCTTCCAGTATAAGGAGATGACATGGCGAGCTGCCGAGAGGAAAAATCTTAAAAGACCACATCTCTGAGATTGGATCGTTCCTGGGAGGATGGATAGGAGAGCAGAGCCTTGACGCTTCACTTCCTGGTTCCCTGCTGCGCATGCGTGACGTCACTGGTCCCTGCTGTCTTCATGCGACCTGTGTGGCGTCCTTAACAATAGCTGGTTGTTAAGGAGTAGGCCATATCCTTAACAACGAATGACTCCTTCAACCAATGAAAACCAAAGAATTGCCAGCAATAACATTTTAAAATAAATCAACGTGTGGGTCCCCGCAATCCATACCACGCCACATGCCCTCAACATGAGGGGTGTTTGGGGTATGGGGCTTCCCTCCCCCTAAGTACTTTGTCCCCATCAACATGGGGGCAAGCTGCTTTCGGGGAGGGGGAGGGGAGCCCCTCTATCCCAAAGCACCCCCCATGTTGAGGACATGTGGCCTGGTATTGTTGGTGATGGGGGGTGCGGGGAGGGGGAGAGGGAGGAGGGGGGCCCCTCTATCCCAAAGCACCCCCCATGTTGAGGACATGTGGCCTGGTATTGTTGGTGATGGGGGGGTGCGGGGAGGGGGGGATAGGGAGGAGGGGGGGTCCCTCTATCCCAAAGCACCCCTCATGTTGAGGACATGTGGCCTGGTATGGTTGGGGGTGGCGGGGATGCTGCCGCCGCCATCTTTGGTGAGGGAATCAGGAAGAGAAGCCTTGAGGCTTCACTTGCTGGTTCCCTACTGCGCATGCGAGACTCATGCTGCGTGATGCCACTGGTCCCTGCTGTCTTCTGGGACCTGTGTGGCGTCCTTAACAATAGCTGGTTGTTAAGCAGTGGGACATGTCCTTAACAACTGACTCATCAGCTTTTTCCCGCCGGCAGCTGAATGAAAACCAAAGAATTGCCAGCAATAACATTTTAAGTTAAATCAGGATGGGAGTCCCTCTAATCCCTACCAGGCCCTTTGGGGGTCTGTAGGAGCTGAATGGTGCCAGTCGGTGACCCCAGAAGAGGAGGAGCTGAAGGGTGCCAGTCGATGACCCCAGAAGAGGAGGAGGAGGAAGGAGGAGGAGGAGGAGGAGGAAGGAGGAAATCTTTAGTCTGAAGATGTATGCACAGATGGACAGAGCATGCAATTCCTTCATCCTCAAATCGGGAGGACCGAAGGCAAGATGAACTCCAAATTGCAGATGAGTTTGGCTATGTGCCCGGGTAAAAACAGGACTAACATTTATTTACTGACACACATTTACATACAATGACTGGCATACACTGACCTACACTAACAGAGGACATCCATATGTACATAAACTGACCGCTCCATGCTTTAGATAGATGTACACAGACACACAACCAAATTAGGAGAGAGTAGATCGCACACACAGATTATAGGATGAGGCCGTACTACAAACATACATCCAACATTAGAGAGAGGATGACTAGCGTCCAGTAGGGTAGCTTAGTGTAGTTAGTGTAGGTCCTGCCCTAGAAGAGTCTACCTTGCCGTGGTGGGCAGGCTTGGAATCTCTTGGCCAAAAGTGTGTCAGTGAATGGGCGATCACCAGATCTTCACTTCTGGTCAATTGATTTTACTAAAGGACTCTTGTTTTAATCAGAGTATATATATATATATATAGTTGGAAAAGGAAAATAATATTTGTCAGGTCCATAATTATACTTTCATAAACACACAATAAAAATTTGGTACATTTACATTTGAATTGCTTCCTCTTTTACTTAATCTTTTCATGACCGGGGGGGGGGGGGGAGGGGGTCATTACCACTTGGATGCACAGACCACATTTGCAAGGCTGGAAGGGGCTCTATGGCTACTTCTTCCACTTCTGGTGTGTGTAGGGATGTGTATAAGGTGTTTATGTATTAATATTAGGGGGGGCGCATCTTCACCGGTCTCACCATTCAATTTGATTATCCTGTCCGCGATTCGATTCGATTCCACGATGCATCACGATTGATACCCAAGTGCCCATGGTTTTCAATTTTTTCAACAAAAAATGAATTCAAGCAGTCAGAAATTGAAGAAATATATTTAAAGCGGAGGTCCACCCTAAAGTGGACCTTCCGCTCATTGGAACCCTCCCCCCCTCCGGCGCCACATTTGGCACCTTTCAGGGGGGAGGGGGGGTGCAGGTACCTGTACAGTACAGGTATCTGCACCCACTTCCGGCGTAGATTCTGCAGAAGGTACGCCCCTTTCCGCAGAATCTACGCCCCTTTCTGAAGGTCCCCCGCTGCCTGCTGGGAAACACACGGATCCCAGAGACAGCGGGCACCATCCTCATTGCGCAGCGCCACTCACGCATGCGCAGTAGGGAACCCGGGAAATGAAGCCGAAAGGCTCCACTTCCTGATTCCCATACCCAAGATGGCGGCGGCAGCACCCGAGAGACGAGCGAGAGATCGGCTTCGGGTGCCGTCATCGCGGGCGCGCTGCGCGGGTAAGTGTCATTATTTTAAAAGTCAGCAGCTGTAGTATTTGTAGCTGCTGGTTTTTTAAAAAAAATAAAAAAACGGTGGACTCCCGCTTTATAAAAAATAAATTACACAGTATTTGTGAAAAGATCACAAAGACAAGACATAAATCATGAATGAAATAATAAGAATAATAGAAAAGGTATTGTAATGTAAAATATATTATTATAAATTGCACTTACTGAATATAATATATGTGGGACTGACTGTATGGCCTGCGCTGCCGCCAGCCTGAGCCAATATATTATTGACACAAATGAAATGACAACGTATCCCATCAATTATGGTTTTATGACTATATGTCATTGTCTTAGTGACAAATGTCAATTATCTCCCCAAAAAATGTCAAAAGTGTCCGATCTGTCCGCCGCAATATTCCAGTCTCGCTAAAAATCGCAGATCACTGGCATCACGATTAAAAAAAAATTTATATATATATATATATATATATATATAAAATAAAAATACCATGAATATATACCCTATTTTGTAGATGCTATAACGTTTGCGTAAAGTAATCAATATACGCTTATTTGAATTGTTTTTTAACAAAAATATGTAGAAGAATATATATCGGCCTAAACTGAGGAAGAAGTTTGTTTTCTATTTTTTTTGGGGGGGAGGGGGGTATTTATTATAGCAGTAAGTAAAAAAAAAACTTTTTTTTTTGTTTTCAAAATTGTCGGTCTTTTTTTGTTCATAGCGCAAAAAAATAAAAACCGCAGAGGTGATCAAATACCACTAAAAGAAAGCTCTATTTGTGGGGGAAAAAAGGACGTTCATTTTGTTTGGGTACGATGTCACACGACCGCGCAATTGTTAGTTAAAGCGACGCAGTGCCGAATCACAAAAAATGGCCTGGTCATTAAGGGTGAAAATCTTCTGGTCTGTAGGTGTTTAAAGGCTCAGTATTTTTTATTTTTAATAACACACGTTATACTGACCTCCTCTATGCAGATAGATTTGCACAGAGCAGCCCCGATCCTCCTCTTCTCGGGTCCCTCGCCGGCACTCCTGGCCCCTCCCTCCTGTCGAACCGAGGCAGATCTCCGTGTATCCATTCAGGCATGGAGCACGGACCTGACCCCGCCCCCTCTCTCCCCTGATTCGCTGACTGACTTTAATTGACAGCCTCGTGAGCCAATGGCGCCACTGCGGTGTCTCAGCCAATAAGGAGGAGTGTCCTAGACGGCTTAGAGATGCGTGGACATCGCTGGAGAGAGAGATGGGGCTCAGGTAAGTGATTAGGGGGGGCTGCTATACACGGGTGGCTTTTTATCTTAATGCACCTTCTGCCTTTACAAATCCTTTAATTCTGAAATGTAAATGCCATTTGACTTCTTGTATCGATGGAATGATTGGAGGACTCTGGGTTCACCACACACCAGAACACATCATCCTCGCCAATCAGAGAACGCCGCCGGTACGGGGTGAAGTCGGTCTTCACATCTCTCTCCATCAGAGGAAATAATAGGATGTTCTGTGTCTTTCCCTCTATCATATACGGTTCGTTGGGACTGAAGAGTCACTTTACCCCTCAGCGTGTCATTTACTATGGAGACGCTTCTGCAGATTCCATATTTTTTTGCGCCGCGGCGTCCGGACAAATATCAGTGTTTCATCGCCGCTGCTCCCCACTGGGGCCGCCTGCGGACAACGTTGGAGATTCAGAGTCGCCCAATACAGACCATGAATAATGCGCGGCGCGGCAGAGACAGAGAATTTAGCACAGCGGCACGGCTTATCCTCATCAGAATATAAAACTCGGGAGGAAATCAAGAAGCCGTCTCAGAAGAGCAAAACCAGATAATGGCGGCTATGAGGGTTTAAAGGGGAAATCGCTTGTCGGCGCTCTGCGGCTTCTGATCGGCTCTGGAGCGGTGAACCGCCATCATTATGAAGCCACAAAGGCCAGTTCATTGGATTTTAGTTCTCAGCAAGAAGCTTTCCCAACACTGAAATGACAAGATTATAATGTGTTATCTACTTAAAGTGAAAGTACTGAAAGAACGCCGTTTGCATGTGCGTGGGACCAAAGTGCGCATTCACCTTTGTGTGTAAGCATGGGAGGACAGAGGCAATTCCTTTTTTTTTCTTCTTATTATTAATTATTTAATTTAACTGTTGCTTTAATTTATTTTAATCACTTTTATTGCTATCACAAGGAATGTACACAGCCTCTTTACGAAGAGATCGGGGGTCTGTAGGACGCCAAATTCCTCCTCTGCCCTTAATTAGTTCCTGACCGCCGGCCGTCCAATGACGGCCAGGCGGCGCACCTATTGCGGCGGGAGGCCGTCATATGACGGCCTCCCGTTTAAACAGGGAATGCGCGCGATCGTGCGCGCGCACCGCTGTTTCTTCGGTGGCGGCGTGTCACGGAGACACCGCTCGCCACCGAAGGGGGTGAACAGCCATTGGTTATGGCTGTTTACCACGTGATCAGCCGTGATGAAGTCACGGCCGATCACAGATGGTCACACCCCGACTGTGTACGGCGCATGCGCGCGATCGTGAGCGCTCTGCGCGTGCACGTCGGTGGCGGCATGTTCCCCTGGGAACACTGCTCGTCACCGATGCTGGTAAACAGCCATTGGCCGGCTGTTTACCCACGTGATTGGCTGTGATCTTTTCACAGCCGATCACTAAAATGTAAACAAACCGCGGTAACGAGATGTTACCGGGTTGTTCTCCTCACACACCGATCGCGTGTGAGGAGGAGATTGCAGCAACATCTCGTTACCGCCTACAGTACACATCAAGCACACTGATTGCCCCCCCAATAATGAGGACCTGTCACCACCCCTCATAGTACCTGTCACAGCCCATCAGAGTACCTGTCACAGCCCATCAGAGTACCTGTCACAGCCCATCAGTACCTGTCAGCCCATCAGAGTACCCGAGTACCTGTCCCAGTCCATCTGAGTACCTGAGTACTTGTTTTGTTTGTTTTTGTTTTGTTTTGTTTTTGTCCTTGGATTGCATAAATAAATACATTTTTGCAAATTAGGCCCCTTTCACACCGACGAACCAATCATCACCAACCATTGTTCTCTATGGAGCGGTGGATGTCAGCGGACATGTTTCCACTGACACCCGCCGGCATCCGATCCGGTCTGCTAAAAACAGACAGGTGGGGGGATACGTTCTCCCCATCCGTCCGGCGAATTCGGATGACAGTCAGATGGAAATTAGACATGTGCAGTTTGTTTCGTTTTCCGAATTAACGAAATTCTATTTTTTTTCGAAAGTTCGGAAATTAGAAAAACGAAAAAAAATCAGAAATCCGAACGTAAAAACAACAACAATTTGTGCTGCACACAGAAGGCTTTTCATCATAATGGATAGAAATGCACCTTCTGCCTTTACAACCCCTTTAGCCCACGTTCACATCGGGGCGATTTGACAAGTTGAATTGCATGTCAAAGTGACGCCTATTTCCGGCAACCTCCGAAATTGATGCGACGTCAACTTTGCGGCGCCACGCCGATTCCCAAAAAGTAGTTTCTGCACTACTTTTGGAGACTTCGAGGGGGGGGGGGGGGGTGATTTCAATGGACATCTATACAGGAACCCGCACAGATGTCTCTGAAATCGCTCCCAAAGTCGGACCGGAAAGCGCGTTTGAAAGCTGAACCCAGGCTTAATCTCACCAAATCGCCAAACAAAAGCCTTTATTGTACTAAAAAAGTATTAATAAAAAAATCTCTGAATTACAAGAGAAACTTCAGAGTTGTTTTTCAGTCAGCGGATACAAATACTGTAGCTGCTGAGTTTTAAAAATCAGGCATGTACCAGAGCCGGGGATACAGCGCCACATTCCTGCAGCCGGCTCTTACCTGTGCGGGTCTCTGGCACCACCATCTTGGATATGGGAGCCAGCTTTGGCTTTCCCGAGAAGCCCCAGCGGTCTCCCCAGTGCCTGCAGGGTATTTCTATTCTCTTATTTTCACTACTATATTTTAATTTTTATTGCTTTTTGGTTTGCATTGTCTTTGCCCTATGTTGGGGTGTGGATTTCCTTGTTTTTTTACCCCACTGGTTTTCTGTGTCCATCTGCGCGTCAACTTTTTCCTTTTGAACAGACAAGCACTTTTTAATCTAAATATCTAATATGTAAACTATGGCTACCAGAATATATTTTTAAAATGGGTATGTTCTATTCTAGACACTAAGATTCATTCTCTCCTCTGCTATCTTTGAATACCTTGATTATGTCCTGAAGAAGCCTAACAGTGAAACGAGTCAAAACACAAGGGCTCACTGTATACTCTATCATATATGTGATTTTTAACCTTTGAATGCTCTATTCATGCATTGTATTTTCATAAGAAACATTGTTATTTTTCTATACTGTGCTATTCGTTTCATATACCTTTAAAGTCTGACCTAGGGATACTTAGTAAGTATCCCTTTCTCTTTTTATTCCCCTAGTGCCTGAGCTCACAAGGTACCCTGTGAGCGGTCCCGCAGCCTCCTAGGACATGTCACATGTTCCAGGAGGCTGTGCGAGTGGAGGGGGCAGGGCAAGGGACTTCATCCTTGCCTAGGCGAGGATTGCGGAAGTGGGCACCAAAAAAAAAAAAAAATTGGTACTCAGCCCCCCCCTCCAAAAAAAAAAAAAACCAGAAGCCTGCACCTCAGTTACAGGATGGGGTGGGTGCTGCTCAGACGATCAGCAGACTCTCAGCTCTGGCCGGGATGCTCTGCACTCACCTGTCAGGATGTTTTCGGCCAGGGCGTTCACCGAGTGCTTTGACGTGTAGGTGATTTCCGTAGGTGACCCACTTCTCCGATACACATGGGTGACAGGAAGTCTGTGCGCTCTACACGGGCCAAGGCCGCCACGCATTTCTCCTAGAAGAGAACAGAGAGAAAATGTCAGACAGGGGGAAAGCTGATAGCTTCACCCAGTGCTGGGACAAGGGTTGGGCAGAAGGAAGGGCTTTCCCTGGGTGCAATGTGTATTGTTGGAATGGGGGCGCTGCAAGTTCCTTCTACTGTAAGGCTGACAGGAGTATCGACAATGGCATCACTACTTCTGTCAGCCCAATGCTGGAAGTGGCAAAGAGAGAGCCGGGAGGAGGTGCTGGCTGTGCTCTCTCTCTCCCCCTCATAGGCTCACACATAATGAAGTGGGGGCACAATATGGAATATTTGCCTTGAGCACTGGATGATCTTTATATAATAAAAAAAAGAAAACTATTCAAAACGTAAATCGAGTTTTATATTATCGAGTTATATATATATATATATATATATATATATATATATATATATCACAATTTTTTTTTTTGGGGGGGGGGGGTCACCCAGACCTACCACAAACACATAAATGCAGCTGTTCAGGGCTGCACAGATGCCATGGCCGCAATGCAAAAAATGTGTGCTTAAAATGAAATATCATGGCGCACTTGGCAAGCAGATCCACCACAAGGAGGAGAGAGGAGGGAGGAGGAGATCACTTTCCAGACAATTGAGTCTGTAACCAACTGTGAAGCATGTTGGAGGTTCCTTGCAAGTCTGGGGCTGCATTTCTGTAAATGGAGTTGGAGGCTTGGTCAGGATCAATGATGAGGCGAGAGATGACTTGGGAGTGAATCAGGAGCTTTGTGGTGGAATTGGTTAGGAAGGGGAGTATTTTGGAGATGTTGCGAGGGTTGAGGTGGCAAGCCTTGGAAAGTGATTGAGGATGAAAGGAGAGTTCAGAGTCCAGGAATAAACCTAGAACCTTGACATGTGGGGATGGGTGGATGGTTGTGCCATTGCTCTTGACAGAGAAGTCAGGGGAAGAGGCAGGTGGGGGAGGGAATATCATGAGCTCGGTTTTGGACACGTTGAGTGTGAGAAAGTGGTGTGACATCCAGACTGATGTGTCGGTCAGTAAGTTAGTGTTATGTGAGGAGACTGAAGGGGTGAGCCGAGGAGTAGAGATAAATTTGGGGGTCATCGGCATAGAAATGGAAGCCATAGGAGGCCATCAGCTGTCCCAGGGAGGAGGTGTGGATGGAGAACAGGAGAGGTCTAAGAACAGAACCTGGGGGGACCCCAAAAGAGAAAGGGAGAAGAGGAAACAGAATTGTGACACTGGTCATGGTGGGAGAAGTAGGAAGAGATCCAGTGAAGAGCACAGTCCCGGAGACCAAAGGAGTAACCTTTTTTGAGAAGGAGGGGGTGGTCAACCATTTCAAAGGCAACCGAAAGGTCCAGAAGTTGGAGAACATAAGAGTATCCATTGGATTTAGCTGTTAACGGATCATTTGTGGGAGTTTTAGGAGAGCAGTTTCTGTGAAGCGTTGAGAGCAAAATCCAGACTAAAAGGGGTCCCCTTTTAGGAGGTTATTCTTAATGAGGTGGTCAAGGAGTTTGGAGGTAAAGGGGAGCGAGGAGATAGGACGTAGGCAGTGGCGGAATTATCAGGGTCGCAACAGTCGCAAGTGTGACTGGGCCCTGTAATTCTCGGCCACTTCAGGGGGCCCACCGGCAGCCCGCCCGCCGCCCGAGGGGCCCACCTGACTGTCCGGCCGGGGGTGTGCGTGTGCGGTGTTATTAATGTCAGGTTCATGCCGTCCTTCACCAGCGTGAGAGAAGTGCTCGGTTGGCTCCGCCCCCGCCTCCCTTACAGTCGCTCTGGATAGGCGGGGGCGGAGCCAACCGAGCACTTCTCTCACGCTGGTGAAGGACGGCATGAACCTGACATAAATTACACCGCACACGCACACCCCCGGCCGGACAGTCAGGTGGGCCCCTCGGGCGGCGGGCGGGCTGCCGGTGGGCCCCCTGAAGTGGGCGAAAATTACAGGGCACTTGCGACTCTGCGACACAAAAAAACCTTCAGCCAATGCAGTGAAGGCACTCTGAAGCAAGGAGCAGCGGAGGCACGCTTCGTGGAGGAACTTTACGTCACTCTGCAGGATTCACTCTGCAGGATTCTGAGGAGGGGGAATCGAGGGGGAATCGATCATCATCATCGACTGATTGGCGGTAAGTCACCACCCCCCCTCCAGATTGTGCCAGCCCGCCACCCCCCTCCAGTGCCACCACCTGCCCTCCATTGCCACCAGCCCACCATTGCCCCTCCAGTACCACCCCTCCAGACTGTGCCACCCCCTGCCCTCCAGTGCCACCAGCCCACTACCCCCCCTCCAGTGTCACCAGCCCCCCCCCTCCAGACTGTTCTACCACACCCCCCAGACTGTTCCACCCCATCCCCCCCTCCAGACTGTTCCACCCCATCCCCCCCTCCAGACTGTTCCACCCCATCCCCTCCTCCAGACTGTTCCACCCCCCCCCCCCCCGACTGTCCCACCCCATCCCCCCCTCCAGACTGTCCCACCCCATCCCCCCCTCCAGACTGTTCCACCCCATCCCCTCCTCCAGACTGTTCCACCCCATCCCCCTCCAGACTGTTCGCCACCACCGCCCCTCCAGACTGTGCCACCCCCTCCCTCCAGTGCCACCACCCCCCCTCCAGTGCCACCAGCCCACCACCCCCTCTCCAGTGCCACCACCCCACAACCCCCTCCAGTGCCGCCACCACCCCTCCAGACTGTGCCACCCGCCCTCCAGTGCCATCACCACCCCTCCAGACTGTTTCACCACCCCCCTCCAGACTGCCACCACCGCCCCTCCAGACTGTGCCACCACCTCCCTGCAGTGCCACCCCTCCCTCCAATGCCACCACCACCCCTCCAGTGCCACCATAGTGCCACCAGCCCACCACCCCCCCTCCTCTGCCACCACCCCCCTCCAGTGCCACCACCACCCCCCTCCAGTGCCGCTACCCCCACCTCCCTCCAGTGCCACCACCCCCCCTCCAGACTGTTCCACCACCACCCCCCCTCCAGACTGTTCCACCACCACCCCCCCTCCAGACTGTTCCACCACCCCCCCTCCAGACTGCCACCACCGCCCCTCCAGACTGTGCCACCACCTCCCTGCAGTGCCACCCCTCCCTCCAATGCCACCACCACCCCTCCAGTGCCACCATAGTGCCACCAGCCCACCACCCCCCTCCTGTGCCACCACCACCCCTCCAGACTGTGCCACCCCCCTCCTGTGCCACCACCACCCCCCTCCAGTGCCGCTACCCCCACCTCCCTCCAGTGCCACCACCCCCCCTCCAGACTGTGCCACCACCACCCCTCGAGTGCCACTAGCCCACCACCCCCTTCCAGTGCCACCACCACCCCCTTCCAGTGCCACCACCCCTCCAGACTGTGCCACCACCCCTCCAGTGCCACCACCCGCCCTCCAGTGCCACCAGCCCTCCACCCCCCCTCCAGACTGTGCCACCAACACCCCCCCTCCAGACTGCCACCACCACCCCCCCTCCAGTGCCACCAGCCCACCACCCCCTCTCCAGTGCCACCACCCCCCTCCAGTGCCAACAGCCCACAACCTCCTCCAGTGCCACCACCACCCCTCCAGACTGTGCCCCCCGCCCTCCAGTACCACCACCCACCCTCCGGTACCACCGCCACCCCTCTCCAGGACCGCCACCCCCCTTCAGTACCACCACCGCCACCCACCTCCAGTACCACCGCCACCCCCTCTCCAGTACCACCACCATGCCACCCACCTCCAGTACCACCGCCACCCCTCTCCAGGACCATCATGCCTCTCCAGTACCATCACCACCCTCCTCCAGTACCGCCACCCAGCCTCCAGTACCACCGCCACCCACCTCCGGTACCACTGCCACCCCTCTCCAGGACCGCTACCACCTTCAGTACCACCACCGCCACCCACCTCCAGTACCACCATCAGCCCCCCTCCAGTACCACCACCCACCTCCAGTACCACTGCCACCACCTCCAGTACCACTGCCACCCCTCTCCAGGACCACCACCGCCACCCACCTCCAGGACCACCACCGCCACCCACCTCCAGGACCACCATCCCCCTCCAGTACCACTGCCACCCCCCTCCAGTACCACCACTGCACTGGTGACACAGGTTTCACTCGGGACACAGGCTGCACAGAAATGTTTTACTTTGTTCTACAGTGGAAAAAATTTCTTGATTTCTTGCATCGGGGCCCTGAGGTTTCTAGTTACGCCTCTGGACGTAGGTTGTTAAGATTGGTAGGGTCCAAGGGTGCTGGTGCCTTCACCTGGAGCAGAAGGATGGATCGGCTCGGGGTGCCGACATCGCGGGCGCCCTGGACAGGTAAGTGTCCTTATATTAAAAGTCAGCAGCTACAGGATTTGTAGCTATTGACTTTTTTAAAAACAGGGGAGAGAGGGAGAGATTGAAGATGTGGGTTAGAGAGTGTAGGATGGAGTCAGAGGGCGACCGTAGTATTTGAGAAGGAACAGGATCCTGTATATCCCACCCCCGCTCGGGCGCCATTGCCTCTCCCACAATATGTACATATAATACACCCCCCATCTATACATATAATACCCCCCCTCACCCAAGATATATACATATAATACTCCCCTCCCTCACAATATGTACATATAATACACCCCCCCATCTATACATATAATACACCCCCTCCCCCACAATTTGTACATATAATACACCCCCCATCTATACATATAATACACCCCCTCCCCACAATATATACATATAATATTCCCCTCCCCCACAATATGTACATATAATACACCCCCCATCTATACATATAATACACCCCCTCCCCCACAATTTGTACATATAATACACCCCCCATCTATACATATAATACACCCCCCATCTATACATATAATACACCCCCCATCTATACATATAATACACCCCCCATCTATACATATAATACACCCCCCCCATCTATACATATAATACACCCCCTCCCCCACAATTTGTACATATAATACACCCCCATCTATACATATAATACACCCCCTCCCCCACAATTTGTACATATAATACCACCCTCCCCCACAATATGTACATATAATACACCCCCATCTATACATATAATACACCCCCTCCCCCACAATATGTACATATAATACACCCTCCCATCTATACATATAATACACCCCCTCCCCCACAATTTGTACATATAATACATCCCCCACATATACATATAATACACCCCCTCCACCATAATATGGACATACAATACACCTCCTTACCCCCCATATATACATATAATACTCCCCTCCCCCATATATACATATAATACTCCCCTCCCCCATATATACATATAATACACCCCCTCCCCCCATATATACATATAAAACACCCCCTCACCCACAATATATACATATAATACTCCCCCCTATATACACAGATCATTGAGGGAACCATGAATGCCAACATGTACTGTGACATACTGAAGCAGAGCATGATCCCCCTCCCTTCAGAGACTGGGCCGCGGGGCAGTATTTAGGGTTGCAACCTGTCGGGGATTCATCTGGACCCTTCGGGTTTGGAATCATGTGTCCGGGTTTCAAGCTACCTGAAACCCGGACACATTATTCAGACTGAACTATGACTTCTCAGCAGGATTTCTGGCTGCAGTTGTCTAAGCTGAGAGTGTCTGTTACATGGAACGGAACGGTTTAATATTTAACATTTTATTTACAAAGTCCCATAACATTGAAACGCGTCATTCTTGTTGATTGGTCTCTTGTCCCTCCCCTTCTCTATGGCCCCGGTCACACTTCTGTGCGTTTGTATTTTGAGTGACACCATAGGACGGCCCATTGATTTGAATGGTCCTCTCTGCAGACACCAGTAGCTCCTTTATTTGGGTGGCGATCGCGTCTCCTCGCTGTGTTTGGGGGTGACGATTGGCACCAGAAATGTGATGAGCATTTTCCATGGGTATCCGGGAACGCGTTTTGCCTGCATTCCTGGAGCATACGGGTGTGATGGGAGGAATCCCGCTGTGATCTCAACGTGCGGACTCCTCCCCTGCCAAAAGCCCTCTGAAAAGTGATCCACTGCAGCTCGCTTTTCAGAGGTATGAAGCCTAAAATAGACAAGCCCTGACCGCTTATTCCAAGGCCGGCGGTTCTGGCGACGCGCAGACCGAACGCGGGGAGCTGTACAGGTGTATGCAGCCATCCTGACATACCGCCACAGCACTGCAACCCTCACCGTGCAGGCCGCAGCCCCTCCACACCTGTAAACAGACCCTGGAAATGGTGGAAAACACCCGGAAACCTCCGTGACCTAAACATTAGTTTAATATTTAAAATTAAAATTAAACAATACTCCTCACAGATATGCTCCTCCCAACATGGCTGCCACAACCAAGATGGCGCCCGATTTCTCCGCCGTCCACGTCTAACCCGCAGCCAGGCTCCTTCCCAGCGGGCTGATAGACCAGAGCAGGGGTAAAGATATCCTTTAAGAGGATAACATTCCCGGTCCAGCGGTCGAAGCAGCGGGGATTTCGAAATGCCGTTGGTCACAACCAAGATTGCGGCCAACGGCTGGACACCCCGCGTAACTTCTGGAGGTCCCTGTCATGAGATGGCTGTTGGTGGTTTGCATGTGGATTTTGTGAACACAAGTGGAATTTTGAACTAAAGTGGAGAGTTAATAACCAGGAGTTGTGCTTTTGACTGCTTCTGCTTGCAAGTGTTTTTGGGGGTGTTTTTATCTATTTTTTCCCCTCCTTTATTTGCTAGCAGTTTTTAAAAGACCTTTTTTTCCTGACACTTTTTAAACAGCATTTTTTTTTTCTCTTTCTTCCTGCTAATTGAGGGGAGGGGTTAATTGTTCACAGGTGTATAAAGGTAGGTATAAAAGCTCCCCAAGTTAATAACCAGGAGTTGAAAACAGGAGTTAAGACAGGAGTCTTTAACCTGTAAGTAACATCTTAAACTTCATTTAAGTAATTGTATTGTAACTGGGAAATGAGTGCTAGCAGGGTTGAAGGTTTTGCTCAGTGCACAGTGTGCCACATGTATGCAAAACTGGTGCAAGAGCTCCAGGATGCATACCTCTGTGACAGATGTGAGCAGGTTGCCCTTCTAGAAGCTCGCATTAGAGATCTGGAGGAGCAAGTTGCAACACTGGGCAGAAAGGACAACCTTGAAAGTGGTCCTCTGCTCGCTGAGCAGGTGGTCAGTAGGGTTGATGTGGAGGGTGGAGGGGCAAGTCAGGATTATCACATAGGAAGATGGGTTAATGTAGTTAGAGGGAGTGGAAGGGGCTCGCAGAAAAGGAAGGCCAGTCCTGTATTTGTGCATCAAAACAAATTTGCCGAGTTGGGTGAAAATGTGGAGGTGACAAACACAGAGGTGGCAGCCCTAGATGTCACTGCTCCCCCTAACAGCCGGGAGAGCAGCCCATCTAGTAGAGGAGGTGAGGGGAGTGCAGAAAGGCCTAGACAGTTGGTGGTTATAGGGGATTCTATAATCAGAAGGACTGATAGAATAATTTGTCACCAGGATCGCCTCAACCGAATAGTTTGCTGTCTCCCTGGTGCTAGGGTTCGGCATGTGGTGGACCGGGTGGATAAATTACTGGGAGGGGCTGGGTATGACCCAGCAGTCTTGGTCCACGTTGGAACCAATGACCGTATACATGGAAGGTGGAGGCTCCTTAAGAATCAATTTAGAGAACTAGGCTGCAAGTTGAAGGGAAGGACCTCCAAGGTGATATTCTCTGAAATATTGCCTGTGCCATGCGCAACACAGGAAAGGCAGGGGGTGATTAGAGAGCTGAATGCATGGCTAAAGACCTGGTGTAGGGAGGAGGGATTTGGGTTTCTAGAGCACTGGGCTGACTTTTCATTGGGGTGCAACCTATATGCTAATGATGGTTTGCACTTGAATGGAAGGGGGTCTGCTGTGCTGGGGAAGAGGTTTATGGGAAGGCTGGAGGAGTATTTAAACTGGGTTTGAGGGGGGAGGGTGAACCAGACGTACATTGGGCAGACAGGTCAGTTAGGGGTCAGACATTAATGGAGGGTGGAATGGGGATAGATGGGGGGTGGGATATGGCAGGTGACAAGAAATTTCCCATGTTGCAAACAGCCATTGAAAACTATAGTGCAATTTGTACTACTAAAAATAATATGAAAAACACCAGAGCAAAATGTAATAATGCATTAAAGTGTTTGTTCACCAATGCCAGAAGTCTGCCAAGCAAAATAGGTGAGTTGGAAGCTGTGGTGCATGAGGAGAGCTATGATGTAATCGGTATTGCTGAAACTTGGCTTCAATCCTCACATGACTGGGCTATTAATATTCCTGGCTATGCACTCTTTCGG
Source organism: Lithobates pipiens (assembly GCF_037356315.1). Taxonomy (NCBI): domain Eukaryota; kingdom Metazoa; phylum Chordata; class Amphibia; order Anura; family Ranidae; genus Lithobates; species Lithobates pipiens. The sequence continues at coordinate 218,762,183 of NW_027507788.1, forward strand.
AGAGACAGGGTAAAAAGGAAAGGTGGCGGGGTCTGTCTCTATGTGAGAAGTGATCTCAAAGCAAGTGTGAAAGAGGACCTGGTGGATGGAGAGTGTGATGAGTCCGAAGCATTATGGGTGGAACTGCATTTAGGTGGGTGTAGTTCAAAGTTAATCGTTGGAGTTTGTTATAGACCACCCAATGTGAATGAGGAGGTGGAGACTCAGCTCCTTGCACAGATGGAAAGGGCTGCAAGGGCTGGGACAGTGATAATAATGGGGGATTTTAACTACCCAGAAATTGACTGGAGTAATGGCACTGCTGGGACAGTTAAAGGGCAAAAAATGATAAACCTATTACAGGACAATTTTATGGTCCAGTTTATTGAGGCCCCAACTAGGAATGAAGCTCTGTTGGACCTGGTAATCTCAAACCATGCAGAGCTTATTACTAATGTCCAGATAAAGGAACACCTGGGTAGCAGTGATCATAACATGATTTCCTTTGATGTTAGCGCTAAACAAGAAATACATACGGGTAAGATAAAAACACTTAACTTCAAGAGAGCTAATTTTCCGAGGATGAGGGCTACTCTCCAGGACTTAGACTGGGAGAGAATATTCGCTTCAATGGGCACAGAACAGAAATGGGAATTCTTCAAAAAGACTGTTGGGGACCTCACTGCAAAGTATATTCCCATGGGCAATAAGTTTAAAAGGCTAAAAACAAAACCTATGTGGCTCACGGCCAAAGTTAAAAAAGCTATAAACTGTAAGAGAAGAGCTTTTAAAAAATATAAAAATGAAGGATCACTAGTGTCATTTAAATGTTACAAAGAAATTAACAGAATATGTAAAAAGGAAATCAAGGATGCAAAAATTCAAAACGAACGACAGATTGCAAAAGATAGTAGGACAAACCCCAAAAAATTCTTCAAATATATTAATAGTAAAAAGGTCAAGTCTGAGCATGTAGGCCCTTTACAAAACAATCTAGAGTTGGTGACTGGGGACAAAGAGAAGGCTAATTTATTAAACACTTTCTTCAGCTCTGTGTACACAAAAGAGTATGGGGGAGCTCATGTCCATAATGGGGTTGATAGTGACACAGCCCCAAATGATCCACAATGGCTCAAAAGTGATATGGTCCAGAAATACTTAGACAGAATAAAGGTGGATAAAGCACCTGGCCCTGATGGCATCCACCCACGGATCCTAAAAGAATTGAGCTCTGTAATTTCAGAGCCATTGTATCTAATTTTTAGGGACTCATTAATGACGGGAATAGTCCCACTGGATTGGCGCAGGGCGAACGTGGTGCCTATATTTAAAAAGGGATCAAAGTCTTTACCAAGTAACTATAGACCTGTTAGCTTAACTTCTATAGCTGGGAAGATACTGGAGCATTTAATAAAAGACCACATCGACGAGTTCTTGCTGAACAAAAACACTTTAAGCAACAGACAACATGGATTCATGAAAGACAGAAGTTGTCAGACAAATCTGATTTCTTTTTATGAGGAGGTAAGTAAAACCTTGGACAGAGGGGTGGCGGTGGACGTGGTATACTTGGATTTTGCAAAAGCATTCGATACAGTTCCGCACACACGGCTCATGTGTAAGGTAAAGTCTACGGTTTGGAAATATCAGTTTGTAAATGGATAGAAAATTGGCTAAAAGACAGAATTCAAAGAGTAGTGGTTAATGACTCTTACTCTGAATGGTCTAAGGTTATGAGTGGTGTACCCCAAGGTTCAGTGCTGGGACCCTTACTTTTTAACATCTTTATAAATGATATTGGGTCTGGGATCAAAAGTAATATTTCTGTCTTTGCAGATGACACCAAGATATGCAGTGGAATAACGTCTTTACAGGATGTCTCCAATTGACAAGCCGACCTCAATACACTGTCTAATTGGGCGACTATGTGGCAGATGAGGTTTAATGTTGATAAATGTAAAGTTATGCACTTGGGGCCTAAGAATATGCATGCATCATACACGCTAGGGGGAGTACAACTGGGGGAATCCATAGTGGAGAAGGATCTGGGGGTTTTGGTAGACCATAAGCTCAATAACAACATGCAATGCCAAGCTGCTGTTTGCAAAGCGAGCAAAGTCCTTTCTTGTATTAAGAGAGGTATGGACTCCAGAGAGAGAGATATAATTTTGCCCCTGTTCAAATCATTAGTAAGACCTCACCTGGAATATGCCGTTCAGTTTTGGGCACCAGTTCTCAAAAAGGATATCGGGGAACTGGAGAAAGTACAGAGAAGGGCAACCAAACTGATAAGAGGCATGGAGGAACTCAGCTATGAGGAGAGATTAGAGGAACTAAATTTATTCACTCTTGAGAAGAGGAGATTAAGGGGGGATATGATCAACATGTTCAAATACATTAGGGGTCCATATAGTGAACTTGGTGTTGAGTTGTTCTCTGTACGGTCAACCCAGAGGACACGGGGGCACTCTTTACGTCTAGAGGAAGAGAGATTTCATCTTCAAGTACGGAAAGGTTTCTTCACAGTTAGAGCTGTGAAAATGTGGAATAGACTCCCGCCAGAGGTGGTTCTGGCCAGTTCAGTAGATTGCTTTAAGAAAGGCTTGGATACTTTCCTGATGGTACATAATATAACTAGGTACTAACATAGGTAAAGTTGATCCAGGGAAAATCCGATCGCCTGTTGGGGGATCAGGAAGGAATTTTTTTCCCCTGCTGTAGCAAATTGGCGCATGCTCTGCTGGGGTTTTTTTTCGCCTTCCTCTGGATCAATTGTGGGCATAAAATTGGGTATCTGGATTGTACGATTATTTTTTATTTTATTTATTTGTTTTTAAGGTTGAACTGGATGGACTTGTGTCTTTTTTCAACCTGACTAACTATGTAACTATGTAACTATGTAACTATGAGATCTCGCGAGACCAAATATCGGACTGGAGATCCCCTCGTCACGTGACGCGGACACACGCCGCATTGTACGTACTGACGCTGGCGCGGAGGGGCGGGTCTTAGTGACGTAAAGGGGGAGCGGGAAAGCATGAAATGAGTCCTGTCATCTCCTCACACAGAGCGATGGATCCCCGGCATGTCGGAGCAAAGAGAAGGAAGAAGGAGACCGCCTAGTTTCGGCCATCTACCTCCCAGGAGAGCCCAACCCCCTCCATGTCTGCCGTGACCGAGGACGGAGTGCGTGTCCTGCTGCTGGGCCCCGGACAGGTGTGTCTCCCCCGGGGGACTACAAGTCCCAGCATCCCCCTCCCCCACCCTGACTACAAGTCCCAGAGTTCCCCCTCCCCCACCCTGACTACCGGTCCCGGCGCCCCCCCCTGGGAGACTACCGGTCCCGGCCCCCCCCGGGAAACTACCGGTCCCGCCCCCCCCCGGGAAACTACCGGTCCCGGCGCCCCCCCCTGGGAAACTACCGGTCCCGGCACCCCCCCGGGAAACTACCGGTCCCGGCGCCCCCCCCTGGGAAACTACCGGTCCCGGCGCCCCCCCCCTGGTAACTACCGGTCCGGTCCCGGCGCCCTCCCTGGGAAACTACCGGCCCCGCCCCCCCCCCCCCGGCAATCTACCGGTCCCGCCGTTACCCCCTTCCCTCCGGGGGACTACAGGTCCCGCCGTTACCCCCCTACCTCCGGGGGATTACAGGTCCCGGCGTCCCCCCCCCCCCCTCTTGGGGACTACAGGTCCCGGCGTCCCCCCCCCCTCTTGGGGACTACAGGTCCCGGCGTCCCCCCCCTCTTGGGGACTACAGGTCCCGGCGTCCCCACCTCTTGGGGACTACAGGTCCCTGCGTCCCCCCCCTCTTGGGGACTACAGGTCCCTGCGTACCCCCTTGGGGACTACAGGTCCCTGCGTCCCCCCTTGGGGACTACAGGTCCCCCCCTTGGGAACTACAGGTCCCGGAGTCCCCCCCCTCTTGGGGACTACAGGTCCCTGCGTCCCCCCCCCTCTTGGGAACTACAGGTCCCTGCGTCCCCCCCCCTCTTGGGGACTAAAGGTCCCTGCGTCCCCCCTTGGGGACTACAGGTCCCCCCTTGGGAACTACAGGTCCCTGCGTCCCCCCCCTTGGGGACAACGGGTCCCTGCGTCCCCCCTTGGGGACTACGGGTCCCCCCTTGGGGACTACAGGTCCCTGCGTCCACCCCCCCTTGGGGACTACAGGTCCCTGCGTCCCGTCCCCCCCCTTGGGGACTGCAGGTCCCTGCGTCCCGTCCCCCCCCCTTGGGGACTGCAGGTCCCTGCGTCCCCCCCCTGGGGACTACAGGTCCCTGCGTCCCCCCCCCTGGGGAATACAGGTCCCTGCGTCCCGTCCCCCCCCCGGGGACTACAGGTCACGGCGTACACCCCCCCTTGGGGACTACAGGTCTCTGCGTACACCCCCCACCTCTTGGGGACTACAGGTCTCTGTGTACACACCCCCCCCTCTTGGGGACTACAGGTCTCTGCGTACACCCCCCCCTCTTGGGGACTACAGGTCCCTGCGTCCCCCCCCTTGGGGACTACAGGTCCCGGCGTACACCCCCCCTTGGGGACTACAGGTCCCTGCATCCCCCCCCTTGGGGACTACAGGTCCCTGCGTCCCACACCCCCCCTTGGGGACTACAGGTCTCTGCGTACACCCCCCACCTCTTGGGGACTACAGGTCTCTGCGTACACCCCCACCTCTTGGGGACTACAGGTCTCTGCGTACACCCCCCCCTCTTGGGGACTACAGGTCCCTGCGTCCCGTCCCCCCCCCTTGGGGACTACAGGTCCCAGCGTACACCCCCCCTTGGGGACTACAGGTCCCGGCGTACACCCCCCCTCTTGGGGACTACAGCTCCCGGCGTACACCCCCCCTTGGGGACTACAGGTCCCGGCGTACACCCCCCCTCTTGGGGACTACAGGTCCCGGCGTACACCCCCCCTCTTGGGGACTACAGGTCCCGGCGTACACCCCCCCTCTTGGGGACTACAGGTCCCGCCGTACACCCCCCCTCTTGGGGACTACAGGTACCGGCGTACACCCCCCCCTCTTGGGGACTACGGGTCCCGGCGTACACCCCCCCTTGGGAACTACGGGTCCCTGCGCCCCCCCCCCTTGGGGACTACGGGTCCCTGCGTCCCCCCCCTTGGGGACTACAGGTCCCCCCCTTGGGGACTGCAGGTCCCTGCGTCCACCCCCCCTTGGGGACTGCAGGTCCCTGCGTCCACCCCCCCTTGGGGACTGCAGGTCCCTGCGTCCACCCCCCCTTGGGGACTGCAGGTCCCTGCGTCCCGTCCCCCCCCTTGGGGACTGCAGGTCCCTGCGTCCCGTCCCCCCCTTGGGGACTGCAGGTCCCTGCGTCCCGTCCCCCCCCCTTGGGGACTACAGGTCCCTGCGTCCCCCCCCCCCTGGGGACTACAGGTCCCTGCGTCCCGTCCCCCCCCTTGGGGACTACAGGTCCCGGCGTACACCCCCCCCTTGGGGACTACAGGTCCCGGCGTACACCCCCCCCTCTTGGGGACTACAGGTCTCTGTGTACACCCCCCCCTCTTGGGGACTACAGGTCTCTGCGTACACCCCCCCTCTTGGGGACTACAGGTCCTTGCATCCCCCCCCTTGGGGACTACAGGTCCCTGCGTCCCACACCCCCCCTTGGGGACTACAGGTCTCTGCGTACACCCCCCACCTCTTGGGGACTACAGGTCTCTGCGTACACCCCCCACCTCTTGGGGACTACAGGTCTCTGCGTACACCCCCCCTCTTGGGGACTACAGGTCCCAGCGTACACCCCCCACCCCCCCCTCTTGGGGACTACAGGTACCGGCGTACACCCCCCCCTCTTGGGGACTACGGGTCCCTGCGTTCCCCCCCTTGGGGACTACGGGTCCCTGCGTCCCCCCCTTGGGGACTACAGGTCCCCCCCTTGGGGAATACAGGTCCCTGCGTCCACCCCCCCTTGGGGACTACAGGTCCCTGCGTCCACCCCCCCTTGGGGACTGCAGGTCCCTGCGTCCACCCCCCCTTGGGGACTGCAGGTCCCTGCGTCCCGTCCCCCCCCTTGGGGACTGCAGGTCCCTGCGTCCCGTTCCCCCCCCTTGGGGACTACAGGTCCCTGCGTCGTCCCCCCCCTGGGGACTACAGGTCCCTGCGTCCCCCCCCTTGGGGACTACAGGTCCCGGCGTACACCCCCCCCCTCTTGGGGACTACAGGTCTCTGTGTACACCCCCCCCCTCTTGGGGACTACAGGTCTCTGCGTACACCACCCCTCTTGGGGACTACAGGTCCCTGTGCCCCCCCCCCTTGGGGACTACAGGTCCCGGCGTACACCCCCCCTTGGGGACTACAGGTCCTTGCATCCCCCCCCTTGGGGACTACAGGTCCCTGCGTCCCACACCCCCCCTTGGGGACTACAGGTCTCTGCGTACACCCCCCACCTCTTGGGGACTACAGGTCTCTGCGTACACCCCCCACCTCTTGGGGACTACAGGTCTCTGCGTACACCCCCCCCTCTTGGGGACTACAGGTCCCTGCATCCCCCCCCCCCCCTTGGGGACTACAGGTCCCGGCGTACACCCCCCCTCTTGGGGACTACAGGTCCCGGCGTACACCCCCCCTCTTGGGGACTACAGGTCCCGCCGTACACCCCCCCTCTTGGGGACTACAGGTCCCGCCGTACACCCCCCCTCTTGGGGACTACAGGTCCCAGCGTCCCCCCCTCTTGGGGACTACAGGTCCCCCCCCTTGGGAACTACAGGTCCCGGAGTCCCTCCCCCTCTTGGGGACTACAGGTCCCTGCGCCCCCCCCCCCTCTTGGGGACTACAGGTCCCTGCGTCCCCCCTTGGGGACTACAGGTCCCCCTTGGGAACTACAGGTCCCTGCGTCCCCCCCCTTGGGGACTACGGGTCCCTGCGTCCCCCCCTTGGGGACTACAGGTCCCCCCCTTGGGGACTACAGGTCCCTGCGTCCACCCCCCCTTGGGGACTACAGGTCCCTGCGTCCCGTCCCCCCCCCTTGGGGACTACAGGTCCCTGCGTCCCGTCCCCCCCCCTTGGGGACTACAGGTCCCTGCGTCCCCCCCCTTGGGGACTACAGGTCCCGGCGTACACCCCCCACCTCTTGGGGACTACAGGTCTCTGCGTACACCCCCCCCCCTCTTGGGGACTACAGGTCTCTGCGTACACCCCCCCCTCTTGGGGACTACAGGGCCCTGCGTACACCCCCCCCTTGGGGACTACAGGTCCCTGCATCCCGTCCCCCCCCCTTGGGGACCACAGGTCCCTGCGTCCCACACCCCCCCTTGGGGACTACAGGTCTCTGGGGGACTACAGGTCTCTGCGTACACCCCACCTCTTGGGGACTACAGGTCCCTGCGTCCCGTCCCCCCCCCTGGGGACTACAGGTCCCGGCGTACACCCCCCCTTGGGGACTACAGGTCCCGGCATACACCCCCCCCTCTTGGGGACTACAGGTCCCGGCGCACACCCCCCCTCTTGGGGACTACAGGTCCCGGCGTACACCCCTCCTCTTGGGGACTACAGGTCCCGGCGTACACCCCCTCTTGGGGACTACAGGTCCCGGCGTACACCCCCCCTCTTGGGGACTACAGGTCCCGGCGTACACCCCCCCCTCTTGGGGACTACAGGTCCCGGCGTACACCCCCCCTCTTGGGGACTACAGGTCCCGGCGTACACCCCCTCTTGGGGACTACAGGTCCCGGCGTACACCCCCCCTCTTGGGGACTACAGGTCCCGGCGTACACCCCCCCTCTTGGGGACTACAGGTCCCGGCGTACACCCCCCCCTCTTGGGGACTACAGGTCCCGGCGTACACCCCCCCTCTTGGGGACTACAGGTCCCGGCGTACACCCCCCCTCTTGGGGACTACAGGTCCCGGCGTACACCCCCCCCTCTTGGGGACTACAGGTCCCGGCGTACACCCCCCCTCTTGGGGACTACAGGTCCCGGTGTACACCCCCCCCTCTTGGGGACTACAGGTCCCGGCGTACACCCCCCCATCTTGGGGACTACAGGTCCCGACGTACACCCCCCCCTCTTGGGGACTACAGGTCCCGACGTACACCCCCCCCCCCCTCTTGGGGACTACAGGTCCCGGTGTACACCCCCCCTCTTGGGGACTACAGGTCCCGGCGTACACCCCCCTCTTGGGGACTACAGGTCCCGGCGTTCACCCCGCCCCCCTCCGGGGGACTACAGGTGGTAAGTGATAAGCGGCATCTGGTGGCAGGAGACAGTGTCAGGCGATGGTGATAAATGACACGCTGCATCTGGTGGCAAATAATGAGATCCGGGTTCCCTCTGCATGATGGCGAGTTGAACTATTTCATTTTATATTACAATGTAGTAATATAATGTGATTTGATCGTCCTGACACCATACTAAGCATGGTGCTGGAATGGTTTCATTGCTAGCACCAGCCATTCACCTAACAAATCTCTCCTACTTCTGAATTTGCCTGCTGACCTGCTAAAAAATGTTGCAGTCCCGCAAAAAAAAAATGCAGATCACCGCTGTTACTAGTAAAATCAAATAAAAATACTTTTTTTTTTTTTTTAAGTCCTTAAAATCTATCTATATATATATATCTATCTATCTATAGCATTCCCCGCATCGCCTCTCCATGTATGATCATCACACGGCATTCCCCGCATAGTCTCCCCATGTATAATCATCACACGGCATTCCCCGCATCGCCTCTCCATGTATGATCATCACACGGCATTCCCCGCATAGTCTCCCCATGTATAATCATCACACGGCATTCCCCGCATCGCCTCTCCATGTATGATCATCACACGGCATTCCCCGCATAGTCTCCCCATGTATGATCATCACACGGCATTCCCCGCATAGTCTCCCCATGTATAATCATCACACGGCATTCCCCGCATCGCCTCTCCATGTATGATCATCACACGGCATTCCCCCTCCCCATGTATGATCATCACACGGCATTCCCCCTCCCTATGTATGATCATCACACGGCATTCCCCGCATAGCCTCTCCATGTATGATCATCACACGGCATTCCCCGCATAGTCTCCCCATGTATGATCATCACACGGCATTCCCCGCATAGTCTCCCCATGTATGATCATCACACGGCATTCCCCCTCCCTATGTATGATCATCACACGGCATTCCCCCTCCCCATGTATGATCATCACACGGCATTCCCCCTCCCTATGTATGATCATCACACGGCATTCCCCCTCCCTATGTATGATCATCACACGGCATTCCCCGCATAGCCTCTCCATGTATGATCATCACACAGCATTACCTGCAATTTTCCTATCTCTACCCTTCCACTCCAATGTACATCTGCACTTTACAGTAGCCCCCCCCCCCCCCCCCCCCAGCAGGACTCATTTTGGAATACTGACTTGTGCAGTCCGGAGACGTTTCCTCTGCTCTTCCGCTTCGAATTGGAGCTGACGCACCGACTCCTTGCCATTTATTTCCTTCCAAATCAGCAGAACAATCTATAAAAGAAGAAGAATCCCGGCATCAGTGTATATGAAAAGCTCAGATCCCAATGGGGGTGGGGGGGACAACATACACACACTGAGCATGAGCAAGTCTAGCCATGATCTTGACCTAGAACCCACACCTTGCAATTTTATCTTCACATTATTTTTTTTTTTTTTTACAATATTTCCTCTAGGAAGGAGTAAAGAGATACAATAGAAGATAGAGATAGAAAATATTTACACAAATGTCACTGAGGGGTGTACTTATTTTGGTCAGATACTGTATATGCAACGTGGATCTAAACCCAAAAAGTCACATATATTGCAGCTATCATTTTTGAGCTGACAAAAGAAAACACGGCTGAACAATGTGAACAAACCTCCATTCCATCTTCCCAAAGTCCCAAATACTTTTTATTTACGTGCAGCCAATATAAGTACAAAGTGTAGCCCCGATCCTCCTCTTCTCAGATCCCTCCTCTTCCTGCTGGATGCCCCAACAGCAAGCAGCTTGCTCAAGCGTCACCCAAGCAGGAGCGCTCCCGAGCCACAGCTCTGTGTGTCCATTCACACGGTGCCACAGCATGGCCCACACCCCCTCTGTCTCCTGATTGGCTCACTAGCTGTGAGTGACAGCAACGGGAGCCACAAAAGCCGATCAGGAGTTCAAATCCCCAGAGTGCCAACGTTCTCGTGTACATCGCTGGATCCACAGTGGGGGCTCAGGTAAGAGAATGCACCTTTACAACCACTTCAACACCGGGCACTTTCACCCCCTTCCTGCTCCTCCCAAATACCAGGCACTTTCGCCCTTCCTGCCCCTTCCCAATACTGAGAACTTCCCTCCTTCCTTCCCCAATGCCGAGAACTCCCCCCCTTCCTTCCCCTCCCCAATACCAAGAACTTCCCCCCCCCCCCTTCCTTCCCCTCCCCAATACAGGGCACTTTAATCCCCTCCCCAAGGCTGGGCACTTCCCCCCTTCCTGCCCCTCCCCAATACTGGGCACTTTCTTCCCCTTCTTGCCCCTCCCCAATACCAGGCAATTTGCCCCCTTCTTTCCCCTCCCCAATACCGGGCACTTTGCCCCTTCCTTCCCCAATACCAGGCACTTTGCCCCTTCCTTCCCCAATACCAGGCACTTTGCCCCTTCCGTCCCCTCCCCAATACCGGGCACTTTGCCCTTCCCCCCCCCCTCCCCAATACCAGGCACTTTGCCCCTTCCTTCCCCTCCCCAATACCAGGCACTTTGCCCCTTCCCTCCCCAATACCAGGCACTTTGCCCCTTCCTTCCCCTCCCCAATAACGGGCACTTTGCCCCTTCCTTCCCCTCCCCAATACCAGGCACTTTGCCCCTTCCTTCCCCTCCCCAATACCGGGCACTTTGCCTCTTCCCTCCCCAATACCAGGCACTTTGCCCCTTCCTCCCCCTCCCCAATACCAGGCACTTTGCCCCTTCCTCCCCAATACCAGGCACTTTGCCCCTTCCTCCCCCTCCCCAATACCAGGCACTTTGCCCCTTCCCTCCCCAATACCAGGCACTTTGCCCCTTCCTCCCCAATACCAGGCACTTTGCCCCTTCCTCCCCCTCCCCAATACCAGGCACTTTGCCCCTTCCTCCCCAATACCAGGCACTTTGCCCCTTCTTTCCCCTCCCCAATACTGGGCACTTTGCCCCTTCTTTCCCCTCCCCAATACCGGGCACATTGCCCCTTCCTTCCCCTCCCCAATACCGGGCACTTTGCCCCTTCCTTCCCCAATACCGGGCACTTTGACCCTTCCTTACCCAATACCAGGCAATTTGCCCCTTCCTCCCCCTCCCCAATACCGGGCACTTTGCCCCTTCCTCCCCCTCCCCAATACCGGGCACTTTGCCCCTTCCTCCCCAATACCGGGCACTTTGCCCCTTCCTCCCCCTCCCCAATACCGGGCACTTTGACCCTTCCTTCCCCTCCCCAATACCGGGCACTTTGCCCCTTCTTTCCCTTCCCCAATACCGGGCACTTTGCCCTTTCCTTCCCCTCCCCAATACCAGGCACTTTGCCCCTTCCTTCCCCAATACCAGGCAATTTGCCCCTTCCTTCCCCTCCCCAATACCAGGCAATTTGCCCCTTCCTTCCCCTCCCCAATACCAGGCACTTTGCCCCTTCCTTCCCCTCCCCAATACCAGGCACTTTGCCTCTTCCTTCTCCTCCCCAATACCAGGCACTTTGCCCCTTCCTTGCCCTATCCAATACCAGGCACTTTGCCCCTTCCTTCTCAATACCAGGCACTTTGCCCCTTCCTTCCCCTCCCCAATACCAGGCACTTTGCCCCTTCCTTGCCCTATCCAATACCAGGCACTTTGCCCCTTCCTTCCCCTCCCAATACCAGGCACTTTGCCCCTTCCTTGCCCTATCCAATACCAGGCACTTTGCCCCTTCCTTCTCAATACCAGGCACTTTGCCCATTCTTTCCCCTCCCCAATACCGGACACTTTGCCCCTTCCTGCCCAGGCCAATTTTCAGCTTTTTTCACACTTTGAATGGCAATTGCGCGGTCTCATGCTACACTGTACACAAATTACCTTTTTATCCTTTTTTTCCCACAAATATTTTTTTTTTGCTGGTATTTGATAAACACTGGGGGGGGGGGGGGGGGAGGGGGGAGGGGGGTCACCATCGTCTCCAGTCTTGCGTCTTTCCGTTTGTTGCCCTTGAAGTTGATTTCCTTCCGCAAAACTACAAGTCCCATCATGCCTCTGGGTTTCATGCTTCTGGCTGTCAGTCCTGCTATGCCTCATGGGACTTGTAGTTCTGCAACAGCTGGAGGTCCGCTAATTGCATATCACTGCTTTAGCTGAACATATTCCTCCCTGCTGTGGCCCTCTGGATGCTGCAGATCTGATCTGTGCTCATCGGTTGTTTGATTCCAATTCCAGGAGACGTTCTGATTGGTTGAACTAGATGGGACTCGCATCTTTCTTCAACCAGACTAAGTATGTAATCAAGCAACCCATAGGAAGCCTGCAGAGCAAAAGGTCTACAACAGCCAGCTCCCTCCCCGGAATATGCACATCTAAAAGGAGCTCAGAAATCTGTTCTTTCACTGTAACTTGGCTGGAAGAGCAGTGCAAGGAACTATGGGCCATTTAGCTTTGCAAATCAGTAGGAAGCAGATTTATTAACCACTTCAATACAGGGCAATAAACACCTTCCTGCCCAGACCAATTTTGAGCTTTCAGCGCTGTCGCACTTTGAATGACAATTGCGCGGTCATGCTACACTGTACCCAAATGAAATTTTTATCATTTTTTTCCCACAAATAGAGCTTTCTTTTGGTGGTATTTGATCACATCTACGGTTTTTATTTTTTGCGCTACAAATAAAAAAATACCGAAAATTTTGAAAAAAAAAATGTTTTTTTTTGTTTCAGTTTCAAAACTTTGTAAATAAGTAAGTTTTCTCCTTCACTGATGGGCACTGATGGGGCTACACTGATGGGCACTGATAAGGTGGCACTGATGGGCACCAATGTGGCACCAATGAAGTGGCACTGATAGGCGGCACTGATGGGCGACACGGATGGGCGACACGGACGGACACTGATAGGTGGCACAAATTGGCACTGATAGCTGGCACGGATGGGCGACACGGATGGGCATGGATAGGCGGCACAGGTGGGCACTCATAGGCGGCACAGGTGGGCATGGATAGGCGGCACAGGTGGGCACTCATAGGCGGCACAGGTGGGCACTCATAGGCGGCACAGGTGGGCACTCAGGCGGCACAGGTGGGCACTCATAGGCGGCATCGGTGTTATAGTAATGGATGCCAATCAGTGCCAAACAATAATGCATGCCAATCAGTGATGCCCATTGTGGCCACTGATTGGCATGCATTATGGGCACTGATTGGCACCCATTGTGCTGACTGGCACCCTGGTGGTCTAGGGAGGATTATGGATTTTTATTACCTTTCCCTGGTGGTCTAGTGGCGTCCCTGGTGGTCCAGTGTGGGCATCCTCGGGGGGGGCTGTGCTGATAATCGATCAGCACAGACCCCCCCCTGTCAGAGGAGCAGCCGATCGGCTCTCCTCTACTCGTGTCTGACAGACGCGAGTGAGGGAAAGCCGATCACCGGCTCTTCCCATTTACACTGTGATGAGCCGTGATTGGACACGGCTGATCACATGGTAAAGAGTCTCCGTCGGAGACTCTTTACCGAGATCGTAGTTGCCGGGTGTCAGACTGACACCCCGCAACAACGATCGCCGCGATGCGCATCCCCGGGGGCGCGCAGCGGCTCATAATCCTGAGGACGTCATATGACGTCCGGTTAGGATTATGAAACCACTTTGCCACCGTCTATTTGTAATAGGGCGGGCGGCAAGTGGTTAAACAACCCCGACCCCATTGCAATCAGCGTACCGTATTTTACTGCCCCCTGCTGGCTGTTATGAAGAGCTGGAAAAAAAAAAAACACACACAACACAGCAGTGGCATCTACAGGGAGTCAGCGATTATTGACTTCTAGTTATACTTAAAGCGGAGTTCCACCCAAATGAGCGCAAGTTCCACTTTTGGGTGCAGCTCCACTTTAATGTACATCGAAAAGGCATTTTTTTGTTGGATGGAGGGGGAGGGATTAGACCCCCTGTCAGATTTATTGCTGTCTGTGTCCCCATTAGGGAGATTCCCCCTGTTTGTCCCCATTCACCATTATCATCGAAAGTGAAAGGAAATCCCAAATTTTGTGTTGTCACCAGAACAGGATTAGAAGGGAAATCTCCCAATGGGGGACACTAGTTGTGGTAATAAACTGGGATTTCCTCGCACTTCCTGCTTTGGCTACAGGACAGGAAGTGAATGTAAATCTCCAATGGGGACACAAGACAGAGGTTGCAAAAAAATGTTTTGCCTCTGCTCTACCAATGTCATGCAATGCACAAGCCTGCCTGATTACACATACACACAATAGTCCTGGGGGTCACCCCACCCCCACCCCGTCCTATTGGTCGCCCCATTACGTCTTCCTTAGGATCTTCAGCCTGTTCCCCGATAGGTGGAGGAAGGGCGGGTACATTGGTCCCGCCCCCGCGGAAGCTCCTCCAGCCGGCAGTACTCACGGCGCAGACACTATATGACAGAACACCGGGACTCGGACACATTGAGGGAGGAGAGATCGGACAGACGCCTCGGCTCCTCCGGGCGATCCTCCGACTCATTCCCGGGCACATCCAGAACCTTCACCCCCCGGGAGGCAACCGGCTCCCATACATAACGGACGAGGCCGATCTCCTCCGGAGCTCCGCGCAGCCGCTCAACTGTAGAGAGAGAAGAGAGCAGGGGGTGTGTCATCACTCCGGCCAATCACAGCGTGTCGCTGAGAAGATGCCCACCAGAGAGATGCGACGCTGCCTCCTCACAGCGACTCCTGATGGGCACCGTCAGTACAGCGACATGACCGCCTCGATCGGCTGCGCTCAGCATTCCTATTTATTGATCCTGAAAGCAATTATCGGCTTATTCCAGATTTACATGTTAACCCTTCCACTGCCAGGGATGATTTACCCCTTCAATACCGGACACTTTTATACCCCCCTCTCCTGCCCAGGCCAATGTTCACCCCCCAGTACAAATACTCCACAAATCACCCCCCCCCCACAAATACCCCCCAATCACCCCTCGTACAAATACCCCCAAATCAACCCCCCCACAAATACCCCCAGATCACCCCCGGTACAAATACCTCCAGAACAAATACCCCCCAAATCACCCCCAGATCACCCCTGGTACAAATACCCCCAAATAACCCCTCCCCAATTACCCCAGTACAAATACCCCCCTGATCACCCCTCAGTACAAATACTACCCCCTCAAATCACCCCCCAGTACAAATACCCCTCAAACCACCCCCAGTACAAATACCCCCCAAATCACCCTCCAGTACAAATACCCCCAAAATCACCCTCCAGTACAAATACCCCCCAAATCACCCCTAAACCACCCCCAATACAAATACCCCCTAAATTACCCCCCAGTACAAATACCCCCAAATCACCCCCCCGTACAAATACCTCTCAAATCATCCCCCCAGTACAAATACCCCCAAATAACCCCCACAATTACCCCAGTACAAATACCCCCTAATCACCCCCCAGTACAAATACTACTCCCCAATAACGCCCCCAGTACAAATACTACCCCCTCAAATCACCCCCCAGTACAAATACCCCCAAACCACCCCCAGTACAAATACCCCCCAAACCACTCTCAGTACAAATAGCCCCAAAGTCACCCCTAAACCACCCCCAGTACAAATACCCCCCAAATCACCCCCAGTACAAATACCCCCCAAACCACTCCCCAGTACAAATACCCCCCAATCACCACCCCAGTACAAATACCCCCCAAACCACTCCCCAGTACAAATACCCCCCAAATCACCCCCAGTACAAATACCCCCCAAACCACCCCCAATACAAATACCTCCCAAATCACCACCCCAGTACAAATACCCCCCAAGTCACCCCCAGTACAAATACCCCCCAAATCACCCCCCCAGTACAAATACCCCCCAAATCGCCCCCAGTACAAATACCTCCAAATAACCCACCCAATTACCCCAATACAAATACCCCCTAAATCCCCCCCAGTACAAATACCCCCCAATTTACCCCCGTACAAATACCTCTCAAATCATCCCCCCAGTACAAATACCCCCAAATAACCCCCCAATTACCCCAGTACAAATACCCCCCTAATCACCCCCCAGTAAAAATACACCCAATCACCCCCCAGTACAAATACTACCC
The DNA here is from genome assembly GCF_037356315.1 of Lithobates pipiens. NCBI lineage: Eukaryota > Metazoa > Chordata > Amphibia > Anura > Ranidae > Lithobates > Lithobates pipiens. Next base: position 218,778,417 of record NW_027507788.1, read on the forward strand.
CCCAATAACCCCCCCAGTACAAATACTACCCCCTCAAATCACCCCCCAGTACAAATACCCCCCAAACCACTCTCCAGTACAAATACCCCCAAATCTCCCCCCAGTACAAATACCCCCCAAACCACTCTCCAGTACAAACACCCCCCAAATCACCCCCAGTACAAATACCCCCCAAATCACCCCCAGTACAAACACCCCCCAAATCACCCCCAGTACAAATACCCCCCAAACCTCTCTCCAGTACAAATACCCCCCAAATCACCCTCCAGTACAAATACCCCCAAAATCACCCTCCAGTACAAATACCCCCCAATCACCCCCAGTACAAATTCCCCCCCAATTTACCCCTAAACCACCCCCAGTACAAATACTCCCCAAATCACCCCTAAACCACCCCAATACAAATACCCCCTAAATTACCCCCCAGTACAAATACACCCCAAACAACCCCCCCTTACAAATACCTCTCAAATCATCCCCCCAGTACAAATACCCCCAAATAACCCCCCCCAATTACCCCAGTACAAATACCCCCCTAATCACCCCCCAGTAAAAATACACCCAATCACCCCCCCAGTACAAATACTACCCCCAATAACCCCCCCAGTACAAATACTACCCCCTCAAATCACCCCCCAGTACAAATACCCCCCAAACCACTCTCCAGTATAAATACCCTCCAAATCACCCCCCAGTACAAATACCCCCCAAACCACTCTCCAGTACAAACACCCCCCAAATCACCCCCAGTACAAATACCCCTCAAACCATCCCCAGTACAAATACCCCCCAAACCTCTCTCCAGTACAAATATCCCCCAAATCACCCTCCAGTACAAATACCCCCCAAATCACCCTCCAGTACAAATACCCCCCAATCACCCCCAGTACAAATACCCCCCAAATCACCCCTAAACCACTCCCAGTACAAATACCCCCCAATCACCCCCAGTACAAATACCCCCAAATAACCCCCCCCAGTACAACAAATACCCCCAAATCACCTCCCAGTACAACAAATACCCCCAAATCACCGCCCCAGTACAAATACCCCCCAATCACCACCCCAGTACAAATACCCCCCAAGTCACCCCAGTACAAAACCCCCCAAACCACTCCCCAGTACAAATACCCCCCCCCAATCACCCCCAGTACAAATACCCCCCAAATCAACCCCCAGTACAAATACCCCCAAATCACCCCCAGTACAGATACCCCCCAAATAAACCCTCCAGTACAAATACCCCCCAAGTAAACCCTCCAGTATAAATACCCCCCAAATCACCCCCCAGTACAAATACCCCCAAATAACCCCCCCCCCAGTACAAATACCCCCCAAATAACCCCCAGTACAAATACCCCCCAAACCACTCTCCAGTACAAATACCCCCAAATCACCCCCCAGTACAAATACCCCCCAAATCAATCCCCCAGTACAAATACCTTCCCAAATCACCTCCCACTACAGATACCCCCCAAATAAACCCCCCAGTACAAATACCCCCCAAACCACTCTCCAGTACCAATACCCCCAAGTCACCCCCCAGTACAAATACCCCCCCAAATCAATCCCCCAATACAAATACCTCCCCCCAAATCAGCCCCCAGTACAAATACCCCCCCAAATCACCTCCCAGTACAGATACCCCCCAATAAACCCCCCAGTACAAATACCCCCAAACCACTCTCCAGTACCAATACCCCCAAATCACCCCCAGTACAAATACCCCCAAATCACCCCCTGTACAAATACCCCTCAAACCACCCCCAGTACAAATACTACCCCCCAAATCACCCCCAGTACAAATACCCCCCAAACCACTCTCCAGTACAAATACCCCCAAATCACCCCCCAGTACAAATACCCCTCAAACCACCCCCAGTACAAATACTACCCCTCAAATCACCCCCAGTACAAATACCCCCCAAACCACTCTACAGTACACATACCCCCAAATCACCCCCCAGTACAAATACTCCCAAATCACCGCCCCAGTACAAATACCCCTCAAACCACCCCCAGTACAAATACTACCCCCCAAATCACCCCCAGTACAAATACCCCCAAATCACCCCCCAGTACAAATACCCCTCAAACCACCCCCAGTACAAATACTACCCCCCAAATCACCCCCAGTACAAATACCCCCCACCCAAACCACTCTCCAGTACAAATACCCCCAAGTCACCCCCAGTACGAAACCCCCAAACCACTCCCCAGTACAAATACCCCCCTAAATCAATCCCACAGTACAAATACCCCCTAAATCACCCCCCAGTACAGATACCCCCCAAATCACCCCCCAGTGCAAATACCCTCCAAGTCACCCCCCCAGTACAAATACCCCCAAACCACTCCCCAGTACAAATACTCCCCTAAATCACCCCCCAGTACAGATACCCCCCAAATCACCCCCCAGTGCAAATACCCTCCAAGTCACCCCCCAGTACAAATACCCCCAAACCACTCCCCAGTACAAATACTCCCCAAATCACCCCCAGTACAAATACCCCCCAAATCACTCCCCAGTACAAATACCCCCCAAATCACCTCCCCAGTACAAATACCCCCCAATTCACCAACAGTACAAAAAAACCCCCAAATCACCCTCCAGTACAAATACCCCAAATCACCCCCCAGTACAAATACCCCCAGTACAATAACCCCTCAGTACAAATACCCCCCAAATCACCCCCCAGTACAAATACCTCCCAAATCACCCCCCCTACAAATACCCCCAAATAACCCCCCAGTACAAACACCCCCCCAAATCACCCCCCATTACAAATACCTCCCAAATCAACACACTTTTTTGAAAAGTAGACAGTCTGAAGTCATTTTTTTGTCACAATTTTTTGAAAATAAAGAAATAAAATAAAAAAAGTATTGTTATTTTACATCCTGTCACCATATAACTGGTGTGACAGAGATCAGGGACACAGACTTATGACAGTACAATATATATATATATATATATATATATATATATTTTCTAATTTATTATGGGTTTTTTAAAAAAAAAAAATTTTAACACTCTTTTACCAGAGCAATATAATGTTTCCATAGTAACACTGTACTTCTCTGGGGAAGTGATCGTGATTTTTTTTATTTTTTACATATTATGTTTGCTTATAGCAGTGAATTAGATTGCTATATGCAAGCATTTTACTGAATTAAATCGACTCATTCGGTTTGTTTTCTTTTCAGTTTAGCTGTGATTGGCTTTGTCTGTACCATGAGATCACTGTGACCAATCACAGCTAGCAACACAATTGTAAACAATCAATGGCTCGAAAGGAAGCTCTCCATTGATTACAACTGTCATGTGACCTGCGGTGATTGGTTACAGCGATCACATGGTAGCGGCAGCAAGCCGGTACAGTGATCAGTCATTGGCTGTGTCCGGTGAATGTAGCCGGTGACAGATCGCACTGCTACACAGCCCCATCCAAGGGGACATAACATGACATCCACCTGGATTGGCGAGAGGCTGGCCACGGCATCATTTGCCCATAGGCTGGGCTGGAACCAGTTAAAAATAATCATTTTAGGCCTGAGGATTAGTAAAACCCCCAAGTCTTATATGTTTTCTGAAAGCAGTCACCCTGCAGAATAAAATAGCGGCAGCTCTCATTTTTTTTTTCTTTCTGTCACACAAAATTACGGAAATGGTTTAAAAAAAACACACCATTTCCATAAAAAATACACTAAAGTTATTTTAAGGCACACAGACACAATATATCACCCATGCTTTTTCTAAAATACAAAACATGGGGTTTCTTTTTCTTCTTCCTTGCCACGGTCGCCGCCTTTCTCCTTGACGCTGGTTACCCGCTAAAAAAGAAAAGAAAAAAAAAAAAAGCTGCTCTTGTCCCGAAGCGGTCTTTCTCCGTTGTGATGTCCCCCGCTGCCCGCCACCTCTTATATGGCTATGGGGCGTGGCCATCCATGACGTTGTCCAGAGAGCCTGCCCCCTTGTGACGACACAAGGGAAGGCTCTACAGGTGACGTCATCGGATGGCCACACCGCATGGCTATATAAGAGGTGTCAGACTGCGGGGGACATCACAACGGAGGAAGACATCCTCAAGACAAGAGCGGCCTTTTTTTGTTTTTAGCGGCAAAGAAAAAAAGATAGCGGCACGGGAGAAGACAGCTCTGGTAAAAGATAGCGGCGGGGGAAGACGCTCAGGGAGAAGTGAGCAACGGGAGAGACGGCAGCAGGAGAAGACAGCCCCGGGAGAGAAGGGAGCAGGAGAAGCCGGCACCGGGAGAGGCAGCGGCAGGAGAAGACGGCACCGGGAGAGATGGCGGTAGAAGATAGCACCGGGAGAGATGGCGGCAGGAGAAGACAGCAACGGGAGAGGCAGTGGTAGGACAAGACAGCACCGGGAGAGACAGTGGCAGGAGAAGACAGCAACGGGAGACACGGCGGTAGGAAAATACAGCACCGGGAGAGATGGCGGCAGGAGAAGACAGCAACGAGAGAGACGGCGGCAGGAGAAGACAGCAACGGGAGAGACGGCGGCAGTAGAAGACAGCACCGGGAGAAACGGCGGAAGGAGAAGACAGCAACGGGAGAGACGGCTTGGGGAGAGAAGGGAGCAGGAGAAGCCGGCACCGGGAGAGGCAGCGGCAGGAGAAGACGGCACCGGGAGAGATGGCGGTAGAAGATAGCACCGGGAGAGATGGCGGCAGGAGAAGACAGCAACGGGAGAGGCAGTGGTAGGACAAGACAGCACCGGGAGAGACGGTGGCAGGAGAAGACAGCACCGGGAGAGACGGCGGAAGGAGAAGACAGCAACGGGAGAGACGGCGGAAGGAGAAGACAGCAACGGGAGAGACGGCTTGGGGAGAAGACAGTTCGAAGCTATTTTTTTTAAATAAAGATCAGAAACCGGCTCTTGTTTTTTTTTTTTTTTGCATTTCACTGCTTTTTTGGTGAATGGGTAGGGGTACGATGTACTCCCATATCCATTCACATGGGGGGGCGGCGGAATCTGGGGTCCCCTTGTCAAAGGAGGCTTCCAGACTTCCAGATGAGCCTTCCGCCTGCAGACCCCCCAAAAACCACCGGCCAGGGTTGTTGGGAAGAGGCCCTTGGGGGCAAGGGGCTTTGGGCTGGGGGGGTTGCAGAGCCCCCCCCTGCCCCAAAGGACTCACCCCCCCCATTGTTGAGGGCATGCTGTTGTGGAAATTGTATTAAAGGGATTGTAAAGTAAAAATTTTTATTTTTTTAAAATAACAAACATGTTATACTTACCTCCACTGTGCAGCTCGTTTTGCACAGAGTGGCCCCGAACCTGTTCTTCTGGGGTCCCTCGGCGGCTGTCTCTGCTTCCTCCCGCAGGTGCTTCTCACATTCATGCGAGCTCCCTCGCATTGGTGAGAAGCACCTGCGGGCACGCTCCCGTGATACAGCCGGCGGCTATAGCCGCTCGCTGTATCACAAGGTCCCGCCCCCCGGCGCGCTGCGTCATTGGACGTGATTGACAGCAGCGCGAGCCAATGGCTGCGCTGCTTTCCATCCATCCACTCCAGCCAATCAGCGGCCAGGCTGAGCGGCGAAGAGGACGGCGGGGGCGAGCGCGAGATTTTCGAAGGGTCAGGTAAGTAAAACGGGGGTACTGGGGGCGCCAGCAGTGTCAGATGTTTTTTCACCTTAATGCATAGAATGCATTAAGGTGAAAAAACATTTACCTTTACAACCCCTTTAAGTTGTATTCAATATGTATTGTCACAGTGTCTCCCAGTGTTAGTTTTGCTGCAGCCCGGTCTAAAGAGCGAGTTGGGGCTGACCGACACACCGGTTTAAGACCCATCGGTAGCAGAAAGCTTCCTGTAAGATTTAGAGAAGTGTTTGCAGAGTGGCGATATGTCCGCCAGCGAAGGGCTCCTGTGCAATGCACAGACAATCCTCTGGGAGGTATGGAGGGGTACTAAGATGCATTATACCAAAGAATTGAAAAGGACGCTTTATTAGCGCAGGAGACATGAATTACGCATATCGCAAAGAGAAATCTCCACATCAATGCGACATGGTATGGTTCAGGAGAGGGGAGGGCGCTCGCACGTCTCCTCCCTTTTCTGACCTACCGGGCTGCATGCTCAGATAAGGGTCTGGTATGGATTTTGGATTATTCTTTTGAAATTTTGGCGTGAATTTTTTTTTAGCTAGCAATGAATTTTTTTGCATTCAGTTGTCAGTGGTGAAGCCCGTTGACAGCTGATGACTCATCGGTTGTTAAGGACACGGCGGCCAGCTTCCCGACCCACTCCTTAGCAACCAGCTATATACAGTATATGTAAAACACAAAACAAAAAAAACAAAAAAAAAAAACACACAAATCGTAAAAACGCTACCAAAAATGCAGAAAGCCCAACAAAAAGCACTGCAGAAACACTCAAAAGCAGCATGCATGGATGTGAATCGAGCCTAAGACCTTGTGTCAGCACAGCTTCCTGTCATCGTAGCACAGGAGTGTACAGGTGGGCTGACAACGCTGCTACAGGAAGTGGACCCTGTGGTTAGTGTTGTCACCCACTATCCGGAAAGGCCATGTTGGCAGGATCAACGGGTATTCCTACCCACTTTGGCACTCAAGAGGAGCGCATTGCTGAATGGCAAAAAATGGCCTGAGTATGAAGGGGGGTAAGACGTTCCTCAGTAGGTAATTAATAAAAATACCTTTACAATCACCTTAACACATCCGCACAGCAATTTTTTTAGATACATAAACCCCCATTGAGTGGCAGAAGCAGAACTATATGTCCTGCAAATGCTCTTTACTGGCCCTTTAAAAGTCATTTCCCACAGCCTGAGAAGTAGTAATTATCCGGCCGGCAGTTTATAAATAAGACGAATTCACAGAACAGCGACAGTCTATGGCTCCGCGGTCTGTGACTAAGCAGCGTGATAATTTGTATCTATGGATTTTATAGGTAGCAATTATGTTATAAGTTTGTTTTGCTGAAGTTTATTTTCACCCCCCAAAAATTGCCTTCTTTCATTCCTTTTCCTAGAATAAGAGGATTTAATTCCCACTATATGATGAAAACTATACATTAGAGGGGAGGCTCTACACACCGTCCTTCTATCATTGTATATTTATATATCATCTATATATCATCATTGTATATTTATATATCATCATTGTATATTTATATATCATCTATATATCATTGTATACATTTTATATCATCTTTATATTATTATTGTATATTTATATATCATCATTGTATATTTATAGCTCATCTATATATCATTGTATATTTATATATCATCATTGTATATTTATATATCATCTATATTTCATTGTATATTTATATATCATCATCGTATATTTATATATCATCTATATATCATTGTATACATTTTATATCATCTATATATTATTATTGTATATTTATATATCATCATTGTATATTTATATATCATCTATATATCATTGTATACATTTTATATCATCTTTATATTATTATTGTATATTTATATATCATCATTGTATATTTATAGCTCATCTATATATCATTGTATATTTATATATCATCATTGTATATTTATATATCATCTATATTTCATTGTATATTTATATATCATCATCGTATATTTATATATCATCTATATATCATTGTATACATTTTATATCATCTATATATTATTATTGTATATTTATATATCATCTATATATCATTGTATATTTATATATCATCATTGTATATTTATATATCATTGTATACATTTTATATCATTTATATATTATCATTGTATATTTATATATCATCTATATATCATTGTATACATTTTATATCATTTATATATTATCATTGTATATTTATAGATCATCATCGTATATTTATATATCATCTATATATCATTGTATACATTTTATATCATCTATATATTATCATTGTATATTTATATATCATCATCGTATATTTATATATCATCTATATATCATTGTATACATTTTATATCATCTATATATTATTATTGTATATTTATATATCATCATCGTATATTTATATATCATCTATATATCATTGTATACATTTTATATCATTTATATATTATCATTGTATATTTATATATCATCATCGTATATTTATATATCATCTATACATCATTGTATACATTTTATATCATCTATATATTATTATTGTATATTTATATATCATCTATATATCATTGTATATTTATATATCATCATTGTATATTTATATATCATCTATATATCATTGTATACATTTTATATCATCTATATATTATTATTGTATATTTATATATCATCTATATATCATTGTATATTTATATATCATCATTGTATATTTATATATCATCTATATATCATTGTATATTTATATATCATCTATATATCATTGTATACATTTTATATCATTTATATATTATCATTGTACATTTATATATCATTTATATACTCTCATTGTATATTTATATATCATTTATATATTATCATTGTACATTTATATACTCTCATTGTATATTTATTTATTGTAGAACTGACCCCCGAAGGAGCCGCTGGTTTTATTGGGCTTACCGTTACCTTCTTGAATGCTTCTCCGTCTAGGGGTTCCCGAGGTAGATGGCTCAAAGAAACATGGAAACTGAAACTGAATCTTCTTTTTTGGTTTATTTATTTGAAGTAAAAACAATCTCTCAGTTTAGGGTAGAGGGTCAGGAGGAAGTTCAGGTACTTTTGGACTACAAAAATGGAAAGTCTCTCATAGAAGAAATCCAGAGAATAAACGTTTCACAGCTGGATTCTCACAACCCCCGATAGACCTCCTCTCACTAGGCCTATCAGCCGGTAGGGTGTTAAGTAAAGCGAAGTCTCTGCCACAGACTTGAATGTAACTGAGGGACGTAGACAAATTTAAAGAGCTATCATACGGTACCAGTATCTCTCAGCCGGTCCGGTGATACCATATGGGTGTAGATCCATGAAATGTCCTTCAACTGAGCCTCCAGGCTCCTTCAGAGAAACCAGCTTTGTGCACGGCCTTCTCCTGAAGAGTCCTTCCCTGGATGCTTCTCCAGTTGCTGGGCCTCTCCTTAGCTGAGATGGCACCGGACCACCTTTGGATCATTATGGCCTCATATCCATTCAGGCCCGTCCCTGCAGTTACTTCGCCTCGGGCCATCCAGCCCCAAGACTTGGAAATGCATGGATCCGCACCCCAGGCCAGGAGGGCCACGGGGGCTGGTCAGGAGGACCAGAACCAAACAGACAGAAAATATCTTCTGGCACAGAACCCCGAAGCACGTGATCTCTGTACCTTAAATACCACCTCCCAGAGTGCACAGCAGGAGAACACTCCCACTGGGCTGGTTCCGAAAGAAACATGACATTCAATACACCCAGCTAAACTGCATTCTCGCACTTGCCGGCGGTGACAGCGACACCTGCGGTCAAGGAGAACCCAGTGCAACCCAGCTGGACTGGCACTGAAACCACAATTTATCAAAATCAGCCCTAAAACCCAACTGTGGTTTCAGGAATATTAACTTTGAAAAACCATATAGTGCATGCTCGTCAGGAGCCAGCGCTACATATCATTTATATACTATCACGCTGTTTTTTTTTTAATATATATGATGTTTTTATTTTTTGCTATATAAATGAAAAAAGATCAAACATTTAAAAAAAAAAAAATTTCTTCAAACATTTTGGCCAAAAAGCATTCTTCTCCATGTCTTTGGTAAATGAAAAAACCCCAATAAGTATATATTGATTGGTTTTGCGTGGAAGTGATATCGTCTACAAATGATGGCATATATGCGGGAATTTTTTTTTTTTTTACTTCTAATGGGGTTGATCAGCGACTTATTATGGGGCTGTGATTTTGTGGTGGGAAATCTGACACTAACTGACACTTTGTGGGAACTGGGTAATTACCACTGACATCACCAGTGACTCTAATATAGAGATCAGTGCTAATACTACACACTGTCACTGTTCTAATGACGCGGGCTGGGAAGGATTTTTGTCTACAGTGACAAAGGCACATTTTGCTGCCCCCCCCTTCCCCCCTTACATGCCATCATCCCGCCACCCGCCTCCTCTCCACAATACATCCCCCCACCCCCATATGGCATACATTTTATTTGCAAACCATTAAGCTATGATGCATTAAAGATTTAATCAAACTGCCTCTGAAGGTTGTGTATAATGAGGATGGGGGGGGCAGGGTAATGAGGAGGGAGGCAGGGGTTTTTACTCCCCATATCCTCTCACAGCCTACAGCTGTTCTGGCACCTCCTTCACATCCCACCCGTAATGTGATGGGGCGCAGAATGAAGGACGTCAAACAGCATTGAAAATCTGAGCTGTGTTGAACTGCCACTAAATGGCAGTTTGTAATGAGGGGGCGGGGTTATGCATTCTCCGTTTCCTCTCACTGGGTACTGGCCGCTGGCAGGTAAGACGAACTAAAACGTCCAAGCTGCCCCCCCAGTAGGAGAGTGGGTGCAGTGTTAGAGAAGCCGTAACATGTATTTTAAAAATCGAAATCCCCAGAAACTGGCTGGGGATTCAGATTTTATCCCTCTCCCCTCCCCCGCTATCCTGGCACCTTAAAGCAGAGCTCCACCTTAAACGGGAAGCTCCTGTTTTTGACATGTACTCGTCCCCACTTCCCAGTGACCTCACCACGGTCCTGCCGGTTTCCCTTACAAGGAATGGCAGCAACCAGTGGCGGCTCGTCCGTAGGTGGTGCACGGGTGCTGCCCCCCCATCCATGCATCCTGCCCCCTAATCTAAATGTGGGGAGCTGAACGCATGGATTTCAACAGTGGTGGCCCGTCCATTAGGGGCACACAGGTGACGCCCCCCCCTATTGATTTGTCCGGCCCCCTTATCTACTTACAGGACGCCAGACTATGGACTCCAATGGGTTGGTGGGGTTGAAACACGTGATTGGAGCCTGAGGCTCTAATAGGCTTCAAAAAAGTTGTCGAACAATAGTGAATGAATATTCCCCATCTTCATACTAAATCGTCTCATTGTCAATCAGGAAGCGGGTCATGAGACCCCGTTTCCCGATTGGTTGGCCAAAGCGTCAGGCGATCCTATTGGAAGCCTAGCGCCTAGGAGGAGAGAGGAGACGCATGGCGGAAGGCGTGCAGGAAGCCGCTCGATCAGAGGACACCGGAGCCGCTGCCCACAGCCTGCCTCCTTTATGGGGTAAGGGGGGTGGTAGCGCCGTGCCGCCTGCCGCCCCGGGGGGGGGGGGAGAGCTGGTTGTTTGCCCCCTCCCAAAAAAAACCCCACCAGCCACTGGATTCAATAAGGTTTTTTATTTATTTTTTTAGAAGCACATGGGTAGAGCCTGAGGCTGTAATTGGCTTAAAAAAAGGGTGGACTCGGGGCGCAGAGCATTGCGCCCTGAGCCCACCCAGTTGTGGGACATAAGAAAATTACCTTTTGCTATTGTTGCTCTGTTTCTCCTCCTGGCCAATCAGGGATCAGCTCCTGAGACCCGATTGGCCATGAGGAAAAGATGGAGGGGGGGCACGGAGGAGGGATTCAAACTTGGGGGAGAGCCGCGCTTCCCTCTCTCTTCTCTGCCCAGCTCCTTTCAGCAGCAGGCA